>NC_136263.1:104565418-104647918 GCF_964187855.1 Myxine glutinosa
CACCTTCAGACCTTTTATCTCCATACATTCCTTCCACTTGTTCATCTTTTCCTTCAGTCCATCCATACTTTCCGCAATCAACACCAGATCATCTGCATACAACAACTCCCACGGTAAACCCTCCTTTACGTTCTGAGCCAGCACCTCCATCACAGCTACAAATAGTAGTGGACTTAGTACCGACCCTTGATGCACTCCCACCTTCACCTCAAACTCACCACTGTTCCCGTCCTTCGTCCTTACAGCTGTGCGCGCTCTTTTGTACATTGCCATCACTACTCTGATCAACCATTCCTCCACTTCTAACTTCCTCAATGCCCATGTCAATACTTCACGTGGAACCCTATCGAATGCTTTCTCCAGATCAACAAACCCAAGAAAAAACTTCTTCCTCTTCTCCATGTACTTCTCCTGCAACTGCCTCACAATAAAGAGCGCGTCTGTCATTCCTCTTCCTGGCATAAATCCAAACTGCATTTCGTCGATCTTCACCTTCTTCCTTATCCTCCTCTCCAACACCCTTTCCAATACGTTCATTCCATGCTCCAATAACTTTATCGCTCGGTACGAGCCACACTGCAGAGGGTCACCTTTCCCCTTGTACAGAGGGACGAGGGTACTCGGTTCCCAATCCACTGGAATGCGGCCTTCTTTCACCACCAGATTACAGATCTCTGTCATTCTCTTCACACCCCAACTTCCTGCTGCCTTCAACATATCTCCCACAACTCCCGTTGGCCCTCCCACTTTTCTACTCTTCATCGCTTTTATCGCTTCCTCAACTTCCTTCTCAGTTATCTTCTCTGCCGGTACTAAAACTGGGTTACTCTCGATGTTGCCATCCCATTCATTCTCTGTATTCAACAGCATTTCCATATATCTCTTCCATCTTCCTTTAATTCCATCTGGGTCCACAACGATTTGTCCCACTTCATCCTTCAAGCAACTCACTCCCATCACATCACACCTCTCTTTCATTATCTGCTTTGCAATCCTGAATACCGCTCTCTGACCCTCTCCCGAATCCAAGCGTTCTCCGAACATTTTCCTACATGCCTCCTGCACCTTTGCTACCTCTTTGTTTGCAGCCTTCTTGGCTGCCTTATAACATTCATGCTCTGCTTTTTCTGCTCCCGTACCCTTCGCCTTCTGCCACTCCTTGAACTTCTTCCTGTTCTCGTCAATCCTCTTTCCAACTTCATCATCCCACCACCATGTTTCCGAGTGCCTCGGTGGTCCTTTTGTCCATCCACATACCTCACCAACGGCTCCCAACAGACTATCTTTCATTGACATCCAACCACGTTCAAGCTCAACCACATCATCCTCCACCCTACTCAGCCTCTCTTTTAATGCCTCCCTTACTGTCACCTCTTTCAACCTCCACACCTTCATTCTCGGTTGGTACTTCACCCGCCGAGCTCTCCTCGCACCTTTCACCCTTATGTCGCAGACAACCAAGTGGTGCTGTGAAACAGCCTCCTCCCCCGGGATCACCTTTGTGTCCCGGAGGTGCCCCCTATCTCGCCTACGCACCATCAGGTAGTCAACGGTTGTCGTCGACCCACCTGACGTGTATGTAACAAGCTTATTATCCCCTTTCTGGAACTGAGTATTACAAATCAACAAATCAGCTCCATCAGAAAACTCCAAAATCCTTTCACCTTCTCCATTTCTCACACCATATCCGTAACCCCCATGAACTCCCTCAAAACCGTCCATACTCCTTCGCACATGTCCATTTAGGTCTCCTCCTACCACAACAACTTCCTCATCTTTCACGTTTTCCATCAGCTTCTCTATCGCACACCAGAACTTGTCCTTCTCTTCATCGCTCCAACCAACCTGCGGAGCATATCCCGAGATGACGTTCACCAAGAGCTTTCCAATCATCATTTTCACCATCATCAACCTATCACTCACTCTAGTCACACTCACCACACTGTCTACAAACTCCTCAGAAAACAGGACGCCAACACCATTCACGCCCCCCGGGCACCCTTGCCACACAAACTTGTATTTCTGTCCCTGCCTACCCTTAACCATTCTCACACCACTTCCCTTCCATCTCGTCTCTTGCACACAACATATATTCACTCTTCTTCTGACCAATACTTCCACCACTTCTCCTGATCTCCCTGTCATTGTCCCTACATTCCATGTCCCAAACCTCAGAAACCGATCTCCACTTCGGGCTGTACCCTGCCCATATGTCGTTGTAATTGTCATGGTTCTCTTTTTGAGGCAATGTTTTTATGGCAGGATGCCCTTCCTGACGCCAAACCTCTTAGTCGCCTCTTACAACACGCAGGGATACAGTGTACCTATTCTAACCAGGGTACACACAGGGAGTATTTTAAAAAGTTTTGCAAATTTATTTTAAAAAAATAATTAAATTGACATAAGTATTCATACCCTTTGCTATGACACTTTAAATTTAGCTCAGGTGCCTCCCATTTCTCTGGATCATCTTTGAGATGTTTCTACACCTTGATTGGAGTCCACCTGTGGTAAATTCAATTGATTTGACATGATTTGGAAAGGCACACACCTGTCTTTATAAGGTCTCACAGATGACTTTGCATATCAGAGCAAAAAACCAAGCCATAAGGTCGAAGGAACTGTCTGCAGAGATCAGAGACAGGATTGTGTCGAGGCACAGATCTGGGGAAGCCGACAAAAAAATTTCTGCTGCATTGAAGGTTCCCAAGAGCACAGTGGCCTCCATAATTCTTAAATGGAAGAAGTTTGGAACAACCAGGACTCTTCCTAGAGCTGGCCGCCCGGCCAAACTGAGCAATCGGGGGAGAAGGGCCTTGGTAAGAGAGGTGACCAAGAACCCGATGGTCACTCTGGCTGAGCTCCAGAGATCCTGTGTGGAGATGGCAGAAACTTCGAGAAGGACAACCATCACTGCAACACTCCACCGATCTGGGCTTTATGGCAGAGTGGCCAGACGGAAGCCTCTCCTCAGTGAAAGACACATGAAAGCCCGCTTGGAGTTTGCAAAAAAGCACCTAAAGGACTCTTCGACTGTGAGAAACAAGATTCTCTGTGAATTCTGTATGTGAGAAACAAGATTGTGAAACAAGAAACAAATCCATAATAGTGGAGTAAATCTAACCTACTCAAACACCCGGTCCATACTATTATTAACACAATCTATGGATTCCCCAGACCCTCTCCCGCCCCCCTCACCCCCCCCCCTACCACTTACACATAACAGTATCTTCAGACATACACTTTAAATACCGTTAATGGAAGTGAAATAAAACGGTTTGTTTGGATATGATCCTCTCAATAAATTTTACAAAAATCAAAATAAAGATATTGTGCATTGAAAAAGTTCCCACAACCTGATAAAAAGAATTCTCGCAGAGAAGATCATAACATGTATCAAGAGAGCCGCTGTGCATTACAGTCTGCAAATTCTGCTTGAACTGGGCACCGCCTTCCCCACAATGCATCACTGCATAATGTTGCAGGTAAAAGGCAGAAATCGTCCAAAAATGCAGCTCGGATTCATCTCCAAATAGCCTGAAGAGAAACACAAAGATGAACAGTTTTTCAGCGACATACTTTTATTCTGGATGCTTCATGTTTGAATGATCATCTATAAATTGTGCTCTTATTCAGCTTCATCTTCAAAAACAAAGTTTGACATTTCAAACTGACTGCGTACATTTTGATCTGTTGAATGAGTTTTCAAGGTTAAAGTTCACTTAATGTTACAAGAGATTTGAAAAGGAAAGGGAAGTTTGTGAAACGTACCCTACTTTTAAGGTATCCCTCGTATTTCACAGACACCTTTGGTCCATTGGTGTGGGAACACCTTAATTCCGGAAGCAGAGAAATCTTTATGATGGGTAATCAGCCACTCCAGGACTTCATATCCTCATCACTTTGAAGCTTGATACCACCAGATGCAGACAGAGTGGTCCAAGTCATGGAATTACTTGGGAACATTAATTATGAAAAATTGCTAAGTGGGAATGGGTACAGGAGAAAGCATGAGGTGATTATAGGCAGCACTCTAGGAAAAACTAAGTGGAGGGGTGGGGGTTGCATGAGACAATTGACATGGGGTAGAGGGAAGGAGGGATTCAACTCAACAGAGGAAAAGCGACGGATGAATGAATAGAGGAATTAGCGTTCAACTTCTAGAATTAGGGAAGATGTGAGATTCTGGAAGAGTGTGTGCAACATGGACAATCTGGCGAAGGACGGAGAGACAGGATTGTGAGATAGGAGTGAGACGATAGAAAACAGAGGAGGTGGGGGGGGGGGGGGGGAGGGGAGGGAAGCCAAACTGACAATTTAAGATTAATGAGTTGGAGAAGAGTTAATTTCTGAGGTCTAACATGAACGTATCAATGGATTAACCTCCATCACTTTGATTAATTATGATTGGTGACCAATCTGTAGTTGAATGGAATGGACTCACAACCCATGTTGTGAATGGGGGTGACATTTGCAACTTTCCAAGATGAAGGCTGCAGGAGACCTTGGAACCCTTACCTGCTAGAATTTTAGGTGTAAACATATTATGGAATCCACAGTTCCAATACCGATACAAAGCTCTCTTGCAATATCACACAACATGGGTACATGTTTCTGGGAGACAATACCTGGCTGCATGCAAGCATGCTTTTTAGTTATTACCAATTCACATCCATTTTAAACCTTTTTACACAAGTAAACTAATTTCTGTGCAAGACATACCACCAAGCTCCAGCTAATGTGTACATTTTTGTTCACCAGAAACTTCATTGCAAAATATTGCAACAAAATATGGTACACTCATCACGAAAATGTCCTGCAAGTATCCAGAATGCTTTGCACAGCCATGATTTCACTTCACACAGAAAATTTCAGATGCTGAGTTCTACACTAAACTAGCTTTCATGGCTGGCAGTCTTTTACAATTATATCAAACAAAACGTACAGGTTATCCTTTACCTTCCTGCATTGTATTTGCAAATGCACATATGAATGCACTCCAGTGGAATGTTAGTAAAAGGTGTGATACCATGGCATACTTGAAATATCTCCCTGGATACTAAAATAGCAAATAACTAGAACAACACTCATCGACGTCACGACCGCGACCGATATGCCTCTGCCCACATTATTACATCATTATAATACTTATTTCAAGTTTGATTTAAATCCATTCAGCTGTTCTCAAGATATCACATTTTTACCTGACATGGCCTCTAAACTTTGACCTCTTGACCCAAAAATTTCATCAATTCATGCTTGCATCATGATACATACCTGTACCAAGTTCTAATTTAAATCCCTTCAGCTGTTCACAAGTTATCACATTTTTACCTGACACAACCTCTGACATTTGGCCTTTCACCTCAGGACCCCAAAATATAATCAGTCAATCTTTACATCATTCTACATATCTGTACCAAGTTTGAATTAGATCCTTTTAGGCGTTCTCAAGTTATAGATCTATTACAGACGTTGACCTTTGACCTCTTGCACCCAAATTCTAATCAGTTAATCTTTACATCATTACACATACCTGGAGCAAGTTTGAATTAGATCACTTCAGCCATTCTCAAGTTATAGATCTATTACAGACTTTGACCTTTTACACAAAAATCGAATCAGTTAATCTTTACATCATTATACATACCTGTACCAAGTTTGAATTAGATCACTTCAGTAGTTCTCAAGTTGGACCTATTACAGACTTTGACCTTTGACCTCTTGCACCCAAATTCTAATCAGTTCATCTTTAAATCATTCCACATAATTGTACCAAATTTGGTCAGAATCCTATCACTGGTTCACAAGTTATCACGATAACAAGACATTTACCTAACATGACCTCTGACCTTTGACTTCGTAACCCCAAAATCTAATCGGTTCGTCGTCGGCTCATTGTACATACCTGCACGAAGTTTGACTAAGATCCCTTCAGCCATTCTCAAGTTATCGCGGGAACGAAAACCTATCACGGCCAGACAGACGGACCGATGGACGGATGGACGGACAACCTGAAAACATAATGCCTCCGGTGACTTCGTCAATGGAGGCAAGAAAAACCTAAAACCATCGACATATCTTCAATGCGCAGCAGCTATAAATACAAAACAGCTTTGCCTAAAATTTCACAACGACCTTCTCTTTCAAAAGAGTGGTTATACTAAACATTTCCACCTGGCATGGTGAGCATACCTGGCAGTGAGTAACAATCGCTGTAGAAAGGTGAACTCGGGGTCGAGAAAAAGGCTCTTGTGTTCACTGAAAAGAAACAAGAATTACCTCATTGTGGTCACAATCTGTGACAAAATCCGATAATGGGCCGATTGGGAAACACATTTAATGCGCTATTAATAGATTAACTTGACACATCTCACCCATGACAGGTTCTGCCACAGTCATATCAGAAGGAGCTGATTCGTCATATGGTCACGGATTGTTCAACCCCAATATGGGGCCGTTCAAAAATTATGTAACGCAATTTTCTTAGGGAGGCATGTACTGTGCTTGCTGACGGGCTTGATTAAACCTTACTAATTTTTATTCATCATATGATATATTTTTTTGCTAATAAAATATATGATATATCTTCTATATATACAGATTTAGCATTTAATAGGGAATATTTTTTTGTGGGGGTGAACTTACTTTTCAAGATGTCTTAGAACCAAAAGTTCATTGGAATTATGTTGAAATTATTCTAGATTTTGTTAATGTGACCTTTAAAAGAAACAAAATCCACATTTGACATTTCGAAACAAATAAATTGATCCTTGAGAGTGATGTAAACTGATATCGAACTCAATTCATGGACAGTACTGTGTTAAACTTCTGTACGTTTTCCAGAAGTATCTCTTTATTTTGCACATTAGCCAAAAAAAATTTCAACAAAAACAAAAGTTAAATTACGACTGGGATTACGGACAGTAAAATTACAGTTCAGTACTTCGTGTAACCCCCACGAGCATTCAGGAGAGCACGTACACGTTGAGGCATGCTGTTCACGAGATTTGCCAAGGTTTGGACAGGAATCGCTTGCCATGCAGTGACAATAGCCTGCTGCAATTCACGCACAGAGGTCGGCTGCTGGTCCAAGTGGTCGATTTGACGCGTTAATTCTGCCCACAAGTTCTCTATCGGATTCATATCCGGGGACATGGCAGGCCACTCCATATGCTCTACACCACGGTCAGCAAGAAAGTGTTGGATCATGCGAGCACGATGAGGCCGTGCATTGTCATCTTGGAAGACAAAGTTTCCTCGAAAGGCTGCACGAGCAAATGGAAGCAATGTTTCTTCCAGAATGACCCTGTACTTGAACTGGTTCAGGTTTCCATTCAGAACAACCAGGTCAGTTTTTCCCCCTGCATGAAAAGCAGCCCAAACGGTCACCCCACCACCTCCAGCTTGGACTCTTGGCACTATACAATCTTCGTTGTAGGCTTCATGCACTTGTCTGCGCACTTGGACGCGGCCATATTGACGATAGACCAGAAATCTAGACTCGTCACTGAAGATCATGTGATTCCAGTGTCCTGGCTGCCATTGACGGTGCTCTCTGGCCCACTGCAATCGGCGCTGGCGGTGTTGTCTGGTCAGGCGTGGCTTTCTCAGGGGACGCCTGGCACGATAGCCTGCTTGAACCAGTCGTTGGTTGACTAGCCTTCTGGATACAGGCACATTTGTCAGTTGCTGCCACTCAGCCCTAAGCCGATTAGCTGACTTGGTACGGCCATTGCGGACTAACCGGTGCAGCTGGCGATCATCCCTCCTTGTGGTTCTGCGGGGATGTCCTGGCCTCACTATTGGAGTAGGGACACCCCTCTGAGCATTTCGTTTCAGGATCTTTGACACCTGACCTTGAGTGAAGCCATACTGCCGAGCAATAGCACGCTGTTTCATGCCGTAATTTCGTAAAGCCACCACTCCATGACAAACAGCATTGTCGAGTTGACGGACCATCTCCAGAGGAAGCGGCAATAACTTTTGGAGACGTGCAGCAGTTGTTTTCCACTAATACAGAACGCAACAACCCTTGTATACCTGACTGTGAAGCCAATCATCAAATGCACCTGTCCGTACATTTTGCCACGCCACCTGTGATATAATCCTGTTGTTGACTTCTTGCTGCGACAGACAATCAGTGACATGGTTCTTTTAACAAATAAATCACCAAAGTGTAAAAGAAACTCACCAGATTGATATACTGAGTTAAGAAAATAAACCCGTCAAGAAAAGAAAAAATATTCCATATTAAATGCCAAGTCTGTATATATATATATGTATGTATGTATGTATGTATGTATGTATGTATGTATGTATGTATGTATGTATGTATGTATGTATATATATATATATATATATATATATATATATATATATATATATATATATATATATATATATATATATATATATATATATATATATATATATATATATATATATATATATATATATATATATATATATATATATATATATATATATATATATATACATACATATATATATATATATATATATATATATATATATATATATATATATATATATATATATATATATATACACTACACACACACACACACACACACACACACACACACACACACACACACACACACACACACACACACACACACACACATATATATTTGTAAACTTTTGACAGAACTGCTTTCCCATTTGTGGAACTGTCTTCCAGAGACAGTTCAATTGCACACCTCCCTCAAGAACTTCAAACAGGTGATGCAACAGATTTTAAAAGTAAAAGTCACTAGTGTTTGTTACTAAGTGTTTTGAGTACTTATGCTGGACAACAAGTATGAAATGTGAGCATGTAAATGCTTGTCATTGTCATCAAATAATACTTGCAGAATATCAAATAAGTCAACAATGTCAATGATCCTGTGCAGTGTGTCACTTACTTTGACAAGACATCGAGATGTTCCTGAACAGGTTTTGTCACATCTTCACCTTCATGATACCAACTGCACGCCACAAAACAAGTGAGTTCAGGCTATGTTAGTTCAAACACAACATTATATCTCAAAACACCACATTATGTCTCAAAACACCACATTATGTCTCAAAACAACACATTATGTCTCAAAACACCGCATTATGTCTCAAAACACCACATTATGTCTCAAAACACCACATTATGTCTCAAAACACCGCATTATGTCTCAAAACACCACATTATGTCTCAAAACACCACATTATGTCTCAAAACACCGCATTATGTCTCAAAACACCGCATTACGTCTCAGAACACCACATTATGTCTCAAAACACCGCATTATGTCTCAAAACACCGCATTATGTCTCAAAACACCGCATTATGTCTCAAAACACCACATTATGTCTCAAAACACAACATTCTTTCCCTCGTGGTCCCCCTGTGCTGTCTTTCCCTTGCGGTCCCCCTGTGCTGTCTTTCCCTCGCGGTCCCCATGTGCTGTCTTTCCCTCGCGGTCCCCCTGTGCTGTCTTTCCCTCGCGGTCCCCCTGTGCTGTCTTTCCCTCGCGGTCCCCCTGTGCTGTCTTTCCCTCACGGTCCCCCTGTACTGTCTTTCCCTCACGGTCCCCTTGTGCTGTCTTTCCCTCACGGTCCCCCTGTGCTGTCTTTCCCTCGTGGTCCCCCTGTGCTGTCTTTCCCTCGCGGTCCCCCTGTGCTGTCTTTCCCTCGCGGTCCCCCTGTGCTGTCTTTCCCTCGCGATCCCCCTGTGCTGTCTTTCCCTCGCGGTCCCCCTGTGCTGTCTTTCCCTCGCGGTCCCCCTGTACTGTCTTTCCCTCGCGGTCCCCCTGTGCTGTCTTTCCCTCGAGGTCCCCCTGTGCTGTCTATCCCTCGCGGTCCCCCTGTGCTTTCTTTCCCTCGTGGTCCCCCTGTGCTGTCTTTCCCTCGTGGTCCCCCTGTGCTGTCTTTTCCTCGTGGTCCCCCTGTGCTGTCTTTCCCTCGCGGTCCCCCTGTGCTGTCTTTCCCTCGTGGTCCCCCTGTACTGTCTTTCCGTCGTGGTCCCCCTGTGCTGTCTTTCCCTCGTGGTCCCCCTGTACTGTCTTTCCCTCGTGGTCCCCCTGTGCTGTCTTTCCCTCGTGGTCCCCCTGTACTGTCTTTCCCTCGTGGCCCCCCTGTGCTGTCTTTCCCTCGTGGTCCCCCTGTACTGTCTTTCCCTCGTGGTCCCCCTGTGCTGTCTTTCCCTCGTGGTCCCCCTGTGCTGTCTTTCCCTCGTGGTCCCCCTGTGCTATCTTTCCCTTGTGGTCCCCCTGTACTGTCTTTCCCTCGTGGTCCCCCTGTACTGTCTTTCCCTCGTGGTCCCCCTGTACTGTCTTTCCCTCGTGGTCCCCCTGTGCCGTCTTTCCCTCGTGGTCCCCCTGTGCTGTCTTTCCCTCGCGGTTGTCAGCTCTTTCACAAGCCTCGATTTAGTATACAAAAAAGAAAAGAAAAAAGGAGTGCACAAGAGGATTGGAAATCTACATAAGACCCAGTGTTTGTGTGTCAGTTTTGCATCTCCCAAACCAACTGTCACACAAAGTTGAAAACTGTACCATATTGATTGCCAAGGACCTGAGCAGTGCAGGGTCAAAATGTTTTTGATTCAGCCAAAAACGATTTCATTTTTCACATCAATAAATTCCCAAAGCAATGATGAACACTGACTGCTTCATGTAGCTAGGCGACAAGTCGTGAGATGCTGCTGAAAGATTGTGCGGGGATAGGTACACTGTGATTGGCTCTGGCAAGTAACGTCAACACACCCTTACTGTACCCCTGTTTTTAAAATGAAAAGTATAAAAAAATTTGAGCTGCAAAAAATGAACAAAAAGTGGGCCTACGAGTGGAATAAAGTTCCAGTGTGGATCTGATCAGGAGCAATCCAAATGTCTTCAGAATTATGTTGCACTAGCAGAAGCCAGTGTCGTAAAAATACCATGATATAAAAAAGAACAAAACTAGAAAGCATCTGAAATGCATAGCCCGTCCACATCTGCTTTGTATTTAGATGTATTCTTCTTCTTCTACTTCCGTATGCTAAACATGACGAAAACAGCAAAAAAAAATCAAAAATAAACATTGCCAGTTTTATGCAACCTTGACCTTTGAACTTTAGATGTAAAAAGAAATCGGTTTCTAGCTTTTGATTGCTGAACCAATTCAGTAACCGAATATGCAAATTCTTAAATGTTCAGGTCAATTGGATTATAATTTACGATTTTATGTGATACTGACCTTTGATCTTTTGGCCAAATTAGTAGTCTGTCTTCTCCATATTCTCATAATAAAGTTTTGTTGAAAATTTGATGACAAAGCTCAAATTGTAAATTAAAATTTCAGGTCAATTGGATTATAATTGATGATTTTAGGTAATGCTAACCTTTGACCTTCTGACAAAATGATTAATTTAACTTCTCCATATTCTCATAATAAAACTTTGTTGAAAATTTGATGACAAAAGCTTAAATGATAAAAAAAACATTATGACCCGGACAGACACAGAAATGATTGCAAAATCCCATCTCCTGCTGCGTGGGGGTTGGCCAAAAAAAGGAAGCCTTTTATTCATGTGCTGGTTTGAAAGAGCTAAAATTTGAGGTTATACATTATTTAATAGGAAAAGAAAGATTTTTTGGGAGTGATGGATGCAGCAGTCCTATGGCCTATGCACCACCCAAGTTAAAATTTTTGTTTGATTGAATATATATATTTTTTTTTTCCTGGAGGTTTGGATTAATTAGAAGAAACTTTTACATATTTTTTTTCTCCCCAAGAAGCGTTTCCGTGTTTCAGGGTGAGACAAACAGAGAGACAGATATTACCCTATTATACAGACTTGGCATTTAATATGGAATATTTTTTTTGTGGGGGTGAACTTACTTTTCAAGTTGACTTAGAACCAAAAGTTCATTGGAATTATGTTGAAATTATTCTAGATTTTGTTAATGTGACCTTTAAAAGAAACAAAAACTACATTTGACATTTAGAAGCAAATAAATTGATCCTTGAAAGTGATGTCAACTGATATCAAACTCAATTCACGGACAGTACTGTGTGAAACTTCTGTACGTTTTCCAGAAGTATCTCTTTATTTTGCACATTAGCCAAAAAAAATTTCAACAAAAACAAAAGCTAAATTATGACTGGGATTACAGACAGTAAAATTACAGTTCAGTACTTCGTGTAACCCCCACGAGCATTCAGGAGAGCACGTACACGTTGAGGCATGCTGTTCACGAGATTTGCCAAGGTTTGGACAGGAATCGCTTGCCATGCAGTGACAATAGTCTGCTGCAATTCACGCACAGAGGTAGGCTGCTGGTCCAAGTTGTCGATTTGACGCGTTAATTCTGCCCACAAGTTCTCTATCGGATTCATATCCGGGGACATGGCAGGCCACTCCATATGCTCTACACCACGGTCAGCAGGAAAGTGTTGGATCATGCGAGCACGATGAGGCCGTGCATTGTCATCTTGGAAGACAAAGTTTCCTCGAAAGGCTGCATGAGCAAATGGAAGCAATGTTTCTTCCAGAATGACCCTGTACTTGAACTGGTTCAGGTTTCCATTCAGAACAACCAGGTAAGTTTTGCCCCCTGCATGAAAAGCAGCCCAAACGGTCACCCCACCACCTCCAGCTTGGACTCTTGGCACTATACAATCTTCGTTGTGGGCTTCATGCACTTGTCTGCGCACTCGGACGTGGCCATCTTGGCGATAGACCAGAAATCTAGACTCGTCACTGAAGGTCACGTGATTCCAGTGTCCTGGCTGCCATTGACGGTGCTCGCTGGCTCACTGCAATTGGCGCTGGCTGTGTTGTCTGGTCAGTCGTGGCTTTCTCAGGGGACGACTGGCACGATAGCCTGCTTGAACCAGTCGTTGGTTGACTAGCCTTCTGGATGCAGGCACATTTGTCAGTTGCTGCCACTCAGCCCTAAGCCGATTAGCTGACTTGATACGGCCATTGCAGACTAACCGGTGCAGCTGGCGATCATCTCTCCTTGTGGTTCTGCGTGGACGTCCTGGCCTCGGTATTGGAGTAGGGACACCCCTCTGAGCATTTCGTTTCAGGATCTTTGACACCTGACCTTGAGTGATGCCATACTGCCGAGCAATAGCACGCTGTTTCATGCCAGAATTTCGTAAAGCCACCACTCCATGACAAACAGCATTGTCAAGTTGACGGACCATCTCCAGAGGAAGCGGCAATAACTTTTGTAGACGTGCAGCAGTTGTTTTCCACTAATACAGAATGCAACAACCCTTATATACCCGATTGTGAAGCCAATCGTCAAATGTACCTGTCCTTACATTTTGTCACGCCACCTGTGATATAATCCTGTTATTGACTTCTTGCTGCGAAAGACAATCAGTGACATGGTTCTTTCAACAAAGACATCACCGAAGGGTAAAAGAAACTCACCAGATTGATATACTGAGTTCAGAAAGTAAACCTAAGTCAAGAAAAAAAAAAATTCCAAATTAAATGCCAAGTCTGTATATAAATATATAGATGAGGTAAATAGACAATGATACATCACGAAGCAATTAAAGACAGAAATGAGCAGGAAAGAATGACGTATTAAACAAGTAAATTAGAGGCCTGACACTGTGCTGAAGTCCAGGGTATATTGCTGATCGCAAGGTTGATGCTGAAGAAAGACTTTGAGAGCCAACGCTATCTTAGGTTGCAGTAGATATGGACACCAAATGGCATCTGGGGGACAACAAAAGAGAGAAGCATCGTCATTGGTATAAAGGGGAATATAGCATTGGAAGAGGCATTGACAAGAATTTAAAAAATAGCTGAATGACGAGCCAACTTTAAACAAACATCAAAGGCATCCTCTGTTCACTAAATGGTAGCAACATAAATGGTGTGTGTGTGCCAGTCAGGTCATTGGGATTTAGAAATAAAAGAGGAAAATTAATTAATTAATTTACACATTAACCAAAGGGGATGGCCAAAATTAACTGGGCAGGAAGGACAGATATGTACCATGCTTCTGATAGAAGATGGTGGAAAAAAGCAGGAAATGCAATATACTTGCACACCAATGATTAATACTCCAGTGACCTGACTGGCACGCGCGCGCACACACACACACACACACACACACACACACACACACACACACACACACACACACACACACACACACACACACACACACACACCCTGTGTCACACCAGCAACTTGCTGCAGGAGTTCTGAACAATGGGAGCATCTGTTTGCCATGCATCTACCCTACTTAGGCATCCATTTCACAGTTTATAAGGATTTTACAGCCAGGAAATAAGATATTACAGTTTAAAAAGGCACTTCCAGCATATAGTTGCGGTCTGTGAACGACACTGAACCACCCACTAACAGACAGTGTCAGCTGCTGTACTGCTTGCTACCTGCAATATCAGTCGGCCAACTTTGGAATGGAATCAATCCATGGACATGTTTCTGGCTCACTAGCATTCATCTCAATGGCATGAACTCCCTCCAAGAATTGAGCTGTCAAGCCATACCATGTGGTCTGAAATGTTGACAAGTTTTCTTTACTGGAATGGTGACCAGGAAGTACTAGTAGTGGAGCAGGGCACACTGTGTACTGGAAACGCTTTCATGATGGCACTTTTCCTTCCACACTCAGTAGGGCAATTAAGGAGAAATTTCCTCCTCCCCATTGATTTGAACCTATGTAGTTTTTCCATGCTTTATATCCCATACATGCTGAGCATCAAGCGAGGAAAGACATTCCATTTTTAAAGTCTTTTGCATGACTTGGTCAGGTTGGAATGAACCATTAACCTCAGACTCAGAGTGGACGATCGAACCATTATATTAGCGTGTCAGGTAATTCATCCGACTCATCAGTGATACAATTACCAATGATTCATCTGAATATATTATTGTGTTTATTTTTTGAGAAAATAATCTTTGGAATGTTTACTTGTTGCATAAGTGTCAGAAAACATGACATGCATAACTCTTCATTGGAATATAAAGAATGCTTAACAATATGATGATGCAAGTTGCTTCCAACAGTTGTCATCAGTTTTGCATTATTTCACCTTTGCGAGTGTGCACATAACCAAAGCTCCACATTCCAACTTGGTTTACAGTGTGATTTCACGTTAACAGATTTCAATGATTTATTGCTCCTGAGTTATACATCACAAAAGGACCTTCTTCACAACAAACATATTGACACCCTTTTATCCATTTTGAACAATGTTTACAGTTTTATATTTACAGTGCATTCAGACAGTATTGTTATGTCAGGGGGGTAGAGTGATATATAGAGTCAGATAGATCTGAATAGGTATCATGCTTCATCTGTTGCGATAGGGAATCTACCTTGTAATAAGTTCTATGTTTAGCCCGGGATGTCGGTATAAGCTGTATTGGTGTCCCCGCCACGAGGGAGCGGGGCATGCTAAGTAGTACAGGGATTATGGATAAGATTCCTTTGTTCGTCGTCCCCTCTGTCGCCAAACCTGTGTCCCTTATGGCAACGCACTCATTTAAACACTTAGATAGGTCCTTAGTGCACTCATTAAATAATTCCCCTCCCTTACCACAATGACTTTGGGAAACAGGCAGGAAGCCAGATCGGGGCACCGTCGCATGGGCCGCAGCCAGCCACACCACCAGCTGGGCTAGCAACGAGCCTCGAGCAAGGCTGGAAGCCACGCCCAGGACTGTTGAATGGCCAGGGGGAGGGGCGAGCAACACCACAGGGCGGGAAGCACTTGGCCAATGGGAGGGCACCAGCGCAGTCAGAACATTTGAGAGGTCGAGGGACGAGGCTCTGGTTGGGGGAGAGAAGGGATTGACGTCACACGCGAGGTGACAAAAGGACTCGCTCGACGACATTTTGATCTCTCTGCGATCGACCCCTAGGTGCTTGAAGCTCTTTCTCTTGCTCTTCGCGCTGGACCCCTTCGTGTTGGAGATCCCCCTCGTGCTTGAAGCTAGCTCTCTGCTCTGCGCTGGACTCTTGCCTGGGTTATTCGCGCTCTTCCCTGCGTTCCTGACTGGTGGTCGTTGGTTCGTCATCTTCGTGGTGCTTGGAGCGGGGCTCGGCCCTTCGCGGTGCTTTTGGTGCTGGGAGCGAGGCTCGGTGCTGTGAGTGGGTGGGACCTCGTGTGCGGTCGACGGGGAGATTGGAGCGGGGCGGGTCGCTCGGGGCCTGGCAGAGCGCGCGAGCGAGGCAGACTGAGGGGGCCGCGTTGGACGGCGGACAGATAAGCTCACACCACATCTCCCAATACACGACGAGACATTTCTTTTATTAATTAATTTCCCCTGTGCTGTTGTCGAAGTGTGAGTGCGGGATCCCGATTTAGGACATTTTATTACCGGCGGGTATTTTCCTGTCCCGCTATTTCTTGTAAAATAAACCCTTGTATTATTTTCTTTGCCATTCCGAAATCTTGTGTTCGTTTGAGTTAATCCCCCCTGCAGGATCGGAGCTGCCGTCGGTTCGCTATAGGTAAGCGCTTCGGCTTCTTCTTCTTCATTCTTCCTCCCATGCTTTTATAGCCGAATCCGTATTCGATCGTCGCCTCCATTAAAGCCGTTTGAGACATCCGCGAGCCCTGGTATTAACTGAAGGGATCACGCGACACTATTCAGACCCCTTCACTTTTTTCACATTTTGTTATGTTGCAGCCTTATGCTGAAATCGTTTAAATTCATTTTTTCTCTCAACAATCTACACTCAATACCCCATAATGACAAAGAGAAAACAGGATTTTAGAACGTTTTGCAAATTTATTAAAAAGAAAAAACTGAAATATCACATTGACATAAGTATTCATACCCTTTGTTATGACACTTGAAATTTAGCTCAGGTGCCTCCCATTTATCTTGATCATTTTTGAGATGTTTCTACACCTTGATTGGAGTCCACCTGTGGTAAATTCAATTGATTGGACATGATTTGGAAAGACACACAACTGTCAATATAATATAAGGTCTCACAGCTGACAATGCATATCAGAGCAAAAACCAAGCCATGAGGTCAAAGGTACTGCCTGCAGAGCTCAGAGACAGGATTGTGTCGAGGCACAGATTGGGGAAGCCTACAAAAAAATTTCTGCTGCAATGAAGGTTTCCAAGAGCACAGTGGCCTCCATAATTTTTAAATGGAAGAAGTTTGGAACAACCAGGACTCTTCCGAGGGCTGGCCGCCCGGCCAAACTGAGCAATCGGGGGAGAAGGGCCTTGGTAAGAGAGGGGACCAAGAAACCGATGGTCACTCTGGCTGAGCTCCAGATATCCTGTGTGGAGATGGTAGAAACTTCCAGAAGGACAACCATCACTGCAACACTCCACCGATCTGGGCTTTATGGCAGAGTGGCCAGACGGAAGCCAAACAGTTCAATCTTGGTTTCATCAGACCACAGAATCTTGTTTCTCTCAGTCTGAGAGTCCTTTAGGTGCTTTTTTGCAAACTCCAAGCAGGCTTTCATGTGTCTTTCACTGAGGAGAGGCTTCCGTCTGGCCACTCTGCCATAAAGCCCAGATCGGTGGAGTGTTGCGGTGATGGTTGTCCTTCTGGAAGTTTCTCCCATCTCCACACAGGATCTCTGGAGCTCAGCCAGAGTGACCATCGGGTTCTTGGTCACCTCTCTTACCAAGGCCCTTCTCCCCCGATTGCTCAGTTTGGCCGGGCGGCCAGCTCTACGAAACTTCTTCCATTTAAGAATTATGGAGGCCACTGTGCTCTTGGGAACCTCCAATGCAGCAGAAATTTTTTTGTAGGCTTCCCCAGATCTGTGCCTCGACACAATCCTGTCTCTGAGCTCTGCAGGCAGTTCCTTCGACCTCATGGCTTTGGTTTTGCTCTGATATGCATTGTCAGCTGTGAGACCTTATATAGACAGGTGTGTGTCTTTCTAAATCATGTCCAATCAATTGAATTTACCACAGGTGGATTCCAATCAAGGTGTAGAAACATCTCAAAGATGATCAAGAGAAATGGGAGGCACCTGAGCTAAATTTCAAGTGTCAGCAAAGGGTATGAATACTTATGTCAATGTGATATTTCAGTTTTTTCTTTTTAATAAATTTGCAAAACTTTCTAAAATCCTGTTTTCTCTTTGTCATTATGGGGGTATTGAGTGTAGATTGATGAGGGAAAAAATGAATTTATACGATTTCAGCATAAGGCTGCAACATAACAAAATGTGAAAAAAGTGAAGGGGTCTTAATACTTTCTGAATGCACTGTATATTTAGACATAAAATAATTCATTCATTCAATCTAGCTACCTAATGTTTGAGTGCTTCAATCAATTTTTTATGCCACCAAGTTTCATCCGAATCCGTCCATAGTTTTTTTAGATTCCCTGGTCACAAACAGACAGACAAACAAACAAGGTTGAAAACATAACCTCCTTCCACCTTCAGTGGCAGAGGGGTAAAGACAAACGTGGGGGAGGAAGGGGAACATAACCTCTATCCACCTCTGGTGTTGGAGGCATTGGCATTTCAGCATGGCATATTGGCTTGTATTCTCGTATTCCGGTGTTGTGAAAATGGGGAAGGAGGGTCCGAAGAGATAGAGTATCGCATTTGCGTGAAGCAGTGCATCAGAAGTCTACATATGTAAATGCTATGGATCGTACATCAATAAAATAGTCTCAAGAGCCCACGAGCAGCCTGCAGGCCTATGTCCCCCTTCAGCCATCCTTACGATCAAAGCTCCCTCAGATTCACCTTCTCTTTGAACAATCGTGACTATGGACCGGCATCGCCATTCGCTGGTAATCCGAGGACTGGCACAGCTGCCTGGCTTTCGCAGAGGTGTGTGTGTGTGTGTGTGTGTGTGTTTGTGTGTGTTTGTGTGTGTGCATATGCGTCTTGCCAGATCCTCTTGCTCGTCACCTGTGGCCTGATATAGGAGAGAATGGGGGACTTGACCGAGGGCCCAGAGAGATGTCAGAGTGTATAAGAGGCCTTACAGAGCATAATACATCTCACTTAAGAGGCTTACAGAGCATTGCATCACAGGTTGCTCAGCACAATGGAGAATCCAAAAAGCTCAGATGCCTCCAGTGATGCAAGAGAGCATTCAGGGGCTCGACATGTCTTCTCCACTGTGCCGTGGAGAGAATGAGGGCTACAGGAAAGCAAAATAGAGCGAGTCGGTGTTGGCTGCCACCTCAAAACACAGTATTCCAGCTTGGCCCTTTATCCAATTCCCTTCCTTTCACCTACAATTTATATGTTATGTTACCCAATCTCACATACATTCTAACTTTGTTATTTTACTTTCCCCTACAACCTCCCTATCCTTGTGTTTCACTCATGCTTATGGGCTTTGATAAGGATAAGTATAAAGCAATGAGGTTGGTGTTTGTCTTGTCATCTTTGTTGGGGCTACATGCAGACTTGTGCCACAGAGTAAAAGGGATCAGGTCATCGATTGCTGACTCCAGCCGATGATGATTATTTTTGCAATAAATTTTTGTGGTAAAATCATGAAATCCTTCATTTTCTCCAACAAAGTCATCTCAGATCACCAACTTGGTTTCAGACCAGGTCACTCAATCTTGGTCGTGCTGATTCTACTCAACAATGGATGGAGGCCCTCAATGTCGGACATGAGACCAGGGCCATCTTTCTGGGCATATCTCGTGCTTTTGATACAATCTGGCTTCCTATCCTACTCTCCAAACTCTCTGCCTATGGCAACCAAGGCCAACCGCACATATGGCTTACTGACTTCCTCTACTCTTATAACCAATGTGTAGCACTCAACGGAATCCTTTCATATACTCTCCCTGTCAAGGCTGGAGTGCCCCAAGGCAGTGTTCTGGGCCTAGTCCTATTCCAGATCTTCATCAATGATCTCTCTTAATCCCTGAAAAATCATCTTTATCTATTTGCTGATGACTCCACCCTCTGCCATGAGATCCCTCATGATGAGATCCCTCATCCTTCAGACAGGCAGGCTGCAGCCTCTTCCCCCTCTTCAGACCTTGAGAAACATCACAAGATAGGCAAACACATGGAATATGTCTTTAAATCCTGACAAATGTCACACTCTCATGATCTCTCTCCAAAAGTGTTCAAACATGCCCCCCCAGCTCGGTCTGTGCTCTGTCCCCCAAATATTCCCACAGGTCGCACAAGATCTGCCTGCAACCCTCTTATGGTTAAACTGCCAAAATAAAGACTCTCTGCTCACCTTCACTCTTTCATTCCTCTTTTCTCCCACCTCTGGAACAAACTCCCTCACTCTCTTCAATCCCACTCCTCCCTCCAGGTCTTTAAAACAGCTGTTCACCACCATCTCTTATCTTCCCCCATCCAAAACCTTGATCTTTCTACCCCCGTTATTTCACCCCAGATCCACTTTTTTGAAATACTGACTTCTGTCCTGGAAGTCCTTGCAGTGCCCATGTGTTTTATACCTCTCCCACCCCCCACCCCCTTCCCATGCCTTCTCCCCCCAAGCCCTCTCCCTCCCACAGATCTCTCGATGTCGCTGCTCTCAAATGTTGTACTTGTGTGCTTCCCTCTCTCTCCCCATCTTGTCTCCCGCTCCCTTTATCATGTTTTATGTGTCAGTTTGTCTTTTCGTTATCAATGTTAGCTCTTACACGAGTCTCGATCTTGTATTCAAAAAAAAAAAAAAAATGTGTGACAAATCCTCCCCCATCCCTCCTCCTCCCCCCCTCCCCCCCCCCCCCCCATCTACTTTATTAACAATCCTCTTGGAGAAGTTCAGTCATTCAAACTCCTGGGACTCATTATCAGCCATGATCTTTCTTGGGCAAAGCACATTTCCAAAGTTGGTCTCCAAAGCCAGCCGCCGATTGAGCATCCTTCGTCGTACAGTCATTTCTTGACACACCTGAACTTTTATCCACTGGTAAGCCTTTTATCCGCAGCTTGATGGTGCACTGTTCTCCCCAATGGCCTGGCTCCCCTGTCTCACATCTTGCTCAGCTTGACGCTGTGGAAACCCAGGCCTTCAAGATTATTGGAATCTCCCACGATGAAGCTGAGTCTATGGATCTATCACTGCACCATCACAGATGGGTCGATGGCTTCTATGTCTCATAAATTATATTTCTTGTCTTGCATCCTCTGCTCTTTCCACCCCCTTCCCTCCCCCCACCCCCCAAGCTGCTGCAGGGCACACACAGTCCACCATCAAGTGAAACTACGTAAATCCAGGATCACTGCTCACCGACACTCATTTGTTCCTCCTTATTCCCACCTATGGAACCAACTTGCACATCCACAACTATTGGGGATGCCTCTTCGTGGTGGTTGTACCCCCCAATGCAAATCGGGAGCCAAATCTTCCCTGCTACCCAGATTCGTCAGGGCAGAGAGGTCATGGTCAGAGTGCCGATCAGTCCACATGGACCGGCCATTGTCATTCTCTCTCTCTCATTCACACACACACACTTACTTTCTCTCTCTCTCTCTCTCTCTTTCTTTTTCTTTTTCTTTTTCTTTTTCTTTCTCTCTCTCTCTCTCTCTCTCTCTCTCTCTCTCTCTCTCTCTCTGCTGGTCGTTGGTGAGTCGTGCGTGGGTGTGGCAATCATGGCTGCTGTGTGTGAGGAGCTGTGAGTACTGTGTTGTGTTGTTGCCTTTCCCATCCCCCTTTTCACTCCCTCTGTGTCTTTGTACGTGTTTGTGAAGTTTTCCCCGTGTTTTCCTTCTTCGTTGAGACAAGAGAGAGAAAGAGAGCGCGCACGGTGAGTTTGGTGCGAGTCCTAAAGAACCTTGTGTTCTTCGGGCCTGTGCTCTGCTTGTCGTGTTTTCATTATCGTCGTTTATCGGCTCCCTTATTCTATTTCTTTTCATTTTACCTTCGCCTGCAGGCTTTGCTTGCGATAGGTTCTATTTTGTTTTGCTTTTTCAAATATTTCCTTAGTTTTGGTTCATTTATCGCTATGGCAAACAGTCGTTTGCAGAAAAGCATTTACGAGTCACTTACTCGTAAAAATGGGGTAATAGTTAGTCCACCCGACGGGGTTCGGGTCGATGACGTCGTGATGGGCTTGGGTGAACTCGTTGGTTTTGAAAATGTGTTAGCAGCTTCAAAGATGAACCAACGAGTTGTTGTTTTTCTTTCCGAGGAGCGCTATGTCGCTCAGGCGGTTGAAACTGGTTTGTCCTTACCGCCAGATATTTTCGTTAACGTTAGTATGTTGGACTCACCCGCGGTGAAAATCACTTTATCTAATTTACCGCCTTTTGTTAAAAACGAACAGATTTTGTCCGTTTTAACACAGTTTGGCACCGTGGTGTCAAAAATCTCCATGATTCCCTTCCGTTTGCGTTCGGATTCTACAGTCCGCCATATCATGTCCTTCCGGCGGCACTGTTACATGGTGTTAAAAAACAATGCTCAATCGCTCAATGCCTCAGCTACGTTGGTCGTTGAAAATCGAAATTATCGAATGTACATCGCAACAGAGACAATGACGTGTTTCACGTGTGGTGCCTTCGGACATTTAAAAGGTGCTTGTCCGAAGTGTGTATCCGGCGGCACATCTAGACAGTCAGGAACAAATGCCGATCCTAGTGGCACATCTAGACGGACAGAACCAAATGTCGATCTTCGCAATGATAATGGCGCGTCTGGGACGGCAGATCAGCCTTCACATTCGAGCGCGGAAATCGATAATTCACCGGCTGATGACGCGGGTTTTACTACCGTGTCCTCCAGGAGGAGTTATAAAAGAGGAAGCGGTAATGAGGACATACAGGCGAGCGTTTCGAAAAAGATAGCGCCGTCGAATGAACGTAATGTTTCTCTTTTAGAAACAGAAGCTCCTGCAGCTGGTCTTCTGCTGCAGAATAGGTTCAGTGTGTTTGCTGAAATGGAAGAAGACGTTTCCGTTCATTCCTCTCATGAACAAGGACGAAGCGCAATGCCCCAAGATGTTGTGGTAACCACCCCGGTTACTGAAACTAAAGTCAAGAACCACAAACCTGCTCTCGTCCCGCGCCCTGCTGACGATGAAGTGTCTGAGGTAATGGAGGAAGAAGAAGCAGCAGCTCCAGAAGGAGAATGCAAAGCCTCTGATATAAAAGCGTTAATCCCTGTTACGGTTTTTAAAACTCCCGCTGTGGAAACAGCTGCACCTTTAGTAGAAGACGATTTTCCCGTTATGAGAGCATCGGTTTCGGTGTGTGGGGGAAAAAATGAAGACTTTCCAGATTACGACTCAGATGGGGCCTCGTCGCTCGCCTCTAGTGCTAGTAGCGAGGTCTGGAATGACCCAGCAATAGCCAAGGAACTGGAGGGTGATGATGATTTATCACCCACGGAAATTCTAAAGTTTCTTCAGGACACCTTTCGAAAGAAAAAGGTTAAAATTGTAACCTTCTTCCCGAACCTGTCTGGCTTTATAAACTCCTCAAGACGTCTCCTCCTTAAGGCTGAACAACTTGGTGTGACTGAGTCGCAAGTTTTTCGCCTTAGAAAGTGTGTATTGAAAGCTCGGAAAGAGCTACAAGCACACCCTAACTTCCCTTTACATGATAAACCTTCCCTGCCTACACCATGACCTTCTCTGTTGTAACTTTAAATATAAATGGGGGACGTTCACCCCTGCGTAAAGCTCAGGTAAAGTTGCTTGTCGAGCAAAAACATTTCGATGTTGTTCTTTTGCAAGAAACAAGATGTAGCTCTTCGTGCATGAGCGAATGGACTCGCATCATGAAAGGACAGTGGTTCTTTAGTAGCTTGACCTGTCCTAGTGCTGGAGTGGCTATTTATTTAAATCCTTCTTTCTGTCCTGAAAATGTCACTTTTAAGGAGATTACTAAAGGGCATTTAGTTTCAGTTAATTTCTTTTATAATGGTTATAAACACACTTTCATAAATGTATATTCACCCAGTACGAGCACAGAAAGATTAGCTTTTTTCACACAGTTAGAAATGTCCCTCACACACCTTGATTTTGATGGCCTTGTTTGTCTGTGTGGGGACTTTAATTGCACACTGTATCCCACCCTTGATCGTAATGGAGAAGAGCCCCACCCATCAAGTACAACACCCTTAAAGAGAGCATTGTCCAAATTCTCCCTTATGGATGTATGGAGACTCCAGAACCCATCTGCACGGCAATACACGTGGTGCCGATGTGCAAATGGCCGGCTATCTCTTGCAAGGCTAGACAGATTTTACATCAATAATGACTCTTTAAACGTCATAGACCATGTCGACGCCACCCCAAGTGGTTTTTCGGACCATCACATGGTTGTTCTTCATATACTCTCCCCGGCTCGAAATCGTGGCACTGCCCATTGGACCTTCAATGTGAGTCTTCTGCAAGATGACGCTTTTCCGGTCGCCTTCCGAGCCTTTTGGGAAGCTTTACTACTACGGAAGCCTTCCTACTCCTGCCTCATACAATGGTGGGACAATGCGAAAACCCATATTAGGACCTTTTGCCAGCAATATAGCTCCTTTTGTACAAAGAACGAATCTGCGCTGCAATCTCTAATTGCCAAAGAAATATTGTCTCTCCAGTCAAGCCTCCCAGCTCCCAGTGCCGAAAGGACTAGTTCTTTAATAGCAACGAAGAAAGCACTCCTTGCTCAACTCTGTGCAAAACAAGCCAGAGGGGCTCTAATAAGGCTACGAATGGAGAACTACAGCTTTATTGATACTCCTTCCAAGTTTTTCTTTGCTTTGGAAGCACGAAAAAAGAGAAACCAGCAAATAACTTCGCTGCAGGCACCAGGAGGCCGAACAACGCACGATCCAAAAGACATTAGAAGCTTGACAAAACAATACTTCTCTGACTTGTATTGCGCCAGAAACACTAAAGAAGACATGATTCGTTCCTTAACCACTTCTTTGCCCACCTTGTCCGAACCTGCATGTCAACAACTTGACAAGGAAGTGACTCTTGACGAACTCTTTACTGCGTTGCAAACTTTGCCCACAGGTAAAGCTTCTGGACTTGATGGAATCCCTGCAGAGTTCTACAAAACCTTCTGGGATTTGTTGGGACCTGAGTTGCTTGACCTCTTAGTTGATAGCCTACGAACAGGCTTGTTACCAATCAGCTGTCGCAGGGCTATACTTGCTCTCATACCTAAGAAAGGAGACCTCCAGCAGCTTAAAAATTGGCGTCCCATTTCGCTCCTCTGCACGGACTACAAGATTTTTTCAAAAGTTCTTGCCAACCGCCTCAAACCTCTGATTGGGGAGATTGTACACCCCGATCAATCCTATTGCATCCCTAAAAGGACAATACACGATAGCATTTTTATTGTACGTGACATGATTGACATTTGTATTGCTGAACATAGAAATGTTGGTCTGGTGTTTTTAGACCAAGAAAAAGCTTTCGACACGATTGATCACTCTTATCTCTTTGCAGTTTTACGGGGGTTTGGTTTTAAGGAAAATTTTATTTGTTATATCAAAATATTGTATAATAATATTTTTAGCTTGCTCAAAGTTAATAACATCTTAAGTCAGCCTTTCCCTGTTACCAGGGGTATTCGTCAAGGGTGCCCCCTGTCTGGCCTTCTATACTCCCTATCAATTGAACCTTTACTACATCGTTTACGCACACGGCTACAAGGGTTTTATCCTCTGCCGTTAGAAAATCCCGTAAAGACCATTGCTTATGCGGATGACCTCTGTGCAATTGTGTACTCCGATGACGATGTTCGCGCTCTGGTTGAGTCTGTCGAGGAATTTAGCCTGGCAAGCTCGACTAAAGTTAATTGGGAAAAGAGCAAAGCTTTTTACTTAGGTCCACGGAATGAAACTCCCCCTCCAACCCTACCAGGGCACCTTGTATGGACCAATGAAGGAATACACTACCTCGGTGTCTTTCTTGGAACTCAAGATTTTATTTCAAAAAACTGGGAGTCGCTGATTACCAAAACCGAGCAGCGGTTGATAAAATGGAGGGGACTATTGAGGCAGCTTTCCTTCCGGGGTCGTACTCTGGTCATTAATAATCTCGCGGCATCAATGCTCTGGCATGTTTTTAAAGCACTGCAGGCCCCAGGTTTTATCCTTAAAAAACTTCAAAGCTCTTTTGTAGATTTTTTCTGGGGGGGAAAGCACTGGCTCCGGCCAGGAATACTAAGCCTGCCGACTGCAGAAGGTGGACAGGGGCTAATAGATGTGACGAGCAAAGTGATGGCTTTTCGCCTCCTTTCAGTACGAAGGCTTCTATACTCCGACGTCCCATGGAAAGCCTTTGCCCATTGTTTGCTTAGGCAAGCTGGGAAACTTGGCTATGGTGACGAGCTTTTTCTTCTCGACGCGAAGCGCGTGGATATGACATCGGTCCCGTTGTTCTACCGAAGCATGCTGGAAGCGTGGCAGGCTGTTTCTTTTCGCCGCGACACCAGTGCTTACTCCCTTCAGATGTTTTTAAATGAACCAATATTTTTAAATTCTTTTTTTGATGGGGTCTGTAGTGACAGATCTTTCATGCAAAAGTTTATTGATGTCGGCGTTACCAGAGTAAAACACCTCAGGAACCCCCTTGTACATAGATGGAAGCCAGCTGCTGACATTGCCGTGGCCACCAGTGTGAGGTCCATCAGAGTCATTGGCAGAATTTTCTCTGTGATTTTACGGACCTTTAAGCAAACCGGGTTAAAATGGGACCCAGACATAGAAGATGCCCTCCATCGATCCCAATGTCCTTTCCCAAATCTTTTAATTTTATTTCAAAGTTTTAGGCTCTTTAACCAGATGGAGAAATCCTCAGTGTACAATCTATGTGTTCTCACTCTTTTTCCTGGCAAACCTGCAGAGCCACAAGCTCATTGGCGAGCGCTGCTCCAAGCTAACCGTTTCACAACAATAAACTGGCAGGTGATGTACAAAGAACCTACTGTCAAGCGCTCGGGTGATCTACAATGGCGGTTAGCGCACCATATCCTGCCTTGCAACATCCTGTCCCACCGTATATGTCCTGAAAACTCGGAATTGTGCCCCTTTTGCGACACCCCAGAGACCATTTTTCACATTTTCATTGAATGTTCAAGGTTGGCCTCGTTTTTTAAAATCCTGTCACGGGTGATCCGGGGGCTCGGTTTGACTTTTACACATTGTGTTTTCATATTTGGTTTTAATGTTTTGTATCAATGTAAAAATGAATGTCTTTTAGCAAACTTTCTGTGTTCTGAGGCAAAACTTGCCATTTATTTATCGAGGAAACGAAAACTGCAGAACACTGACGTTTTAGCTGATGACGTTTTAACTGTTTTTAAAGCATTGGTTACATCGCGTGTTCTTTTTGAGTTTGAAACTCAAGATCCTGCTTTATTTAAAAATCGGTGGTGTGTGAAACAATCCTTATGTGGTATGGTTGGTGGTGTTTTAACAATCAATTTATAAATCTAAAGTATTGCTTCTCTGTTACCCCTTTCCTTCCTGGTTATTTCTTTTTGATGCCTGTACAAACATATCTATCTATCTATCTATCGCTATCTATCTATCTATCTATCTATCGCTATCTCGCTATCTATCTCTCTCTCTCTCTCTCTCTCTCTCTCTCTCTCTCTCTCTCTCTCTCTCTCTCTCTCTCTCTCTCTCTCTCTCGTTGCATCCTGATCTATTCAGTGTACTAACTTTTCAACGAGCCTCAACTATGTATACAAAATAAAACTAACCTTGTGGTGGCATCCGCTTTTTCCACCATAACAACTAATTCAAATGCAAGCAAAAAGACAAGTGAACCTGACAATATTTTCGGAGTAAAGGGTTTTTCATTATTTTGGCAACAAAGCCAATCATTACAGCTAAAACAAATGCTACCAATAAAAATAGACCGCCCAGAATAATTGTTGACAATAAAAAGACAATGACATGGTCGGCTGCACAGAATTGTTAACATAAGCTTGCTGCAAATTAAATGGCAGTATACAATATAATGTGATTACGCAAATATTATACAAACTGTAACCTTGTTTTCTTGACGTACCAGTTAATTCTTGCTCCTGCATGTGGAACGTTGAGCCCCGGAGGGTCGTGTCCATCACGCGAATGCAGCCATCATCATCATCGCAAGCCAACACTGCCTTGTCCGAGCTGCTCCAGTCACCATCAGAAATACGCCATGGCACTGTGCGTCCTGCCCTCAAGCTGCTCACCATGCGCACCTGTGTGAGATCAGGACAGTAGTATCACTATCACAGCAGTATCACTATCACAGCAGTCTCATCAACCAAAATAATGGTGACTCAGCTAAGCAGAAACTGTGTCTGCCCTGTGAGAAAAGTGCTTCAGGTTCAGAAAGTAGATTAATTACTGGATTCATGTGACCAAATTCTATGCATGAACAAAATCTCAATATTTTATGCCCTGATCCAGCCAAGTGAGCTTCAGGAAGCATGGTCCTATTTTTATTCAGTACGTACAATATCATCTTACTAAAGATAAATCAGGAGGATTATTTCACAATAAACCTCCCGCTCTATCTGTGGTAAAGATTCCTTATGAAGGCCCTCATCTGTCCAAACCAAAATAGGTCCAAAGTATAATATATATATATATATATATATATATATATATATATATATATATATATATATATATATATATATATATATATATATCTATATACATATATATATATATCTATATACATATATATATATATCTATATACATATATATATATCTATATACATATATATATATATCTATATACATATATATATATATCTATATACATATATATATATATCTATATACATATATATATATATCTATATACATATATATATCTATATACATATATATACATATATATATATATACATATATATATATATACATATACATATATATATCTATATATATATACATATATATACATATATATATATATACATATATATATATATACATATATATATATATACATATATATATATATACATATATATATATATATATATATATATATATATATATATATATATATATATATATATATATATATATATATATTATATATATATATATATATATATACATACATATAATAATAAAAGTGTCCCTCCATCCGTCTCCTCCATAACTCCAAAACCATTAAACCTAGCGGCCAAATGGACCTCCAACAACAGACCTCCAACAGAACACCTGGACCTCCAACAGATTGCAAGGATGAAAACTGGGTGTTTGGGTGTGTTTATAACATCCTTTTTGAAGATGATTAACGAGGTGCTCGTAAGAAAAAAAATCTGATGTGGTGGTTGTACCAATATGGCGGCCCACCATCTTGGTCAGCCCATTGCACCTTGCTAGGCTCTTCAGCCGCCATTTTGTTTCAGCCTACTCAAACGTGCATTGCCTTGGAAACACGATCGATTATCATTTCATAATTGAAGCATATCATCAAAATCTGGATTCGGATATGAGGATTGGATGCTGTAGACTAAATAATGTCCAAATCTGGAGTGAAATCTGACTAAATTTAACCATATCTTGCAATTTTATAACTAAGTGTATATATGCATTTATTTAAGCGAGGCTGGGATTCTCATTCTGGTGTTGGTTTTCGAAAATCTAACTTAATAATCGTTTTTAACTTCATTCTTACTTCCATCGGAACTGCTCAGAGACGCGTTTTTTGAATGAAACGATTTTGCAAAGAACACTTTTTTCGTAGTTGAGACAGCTGTTACTGTTACAGTCAATTCTGAATTTAGAATTTTGAAGATCAGTTCGGATTAAGAATGTGTGGAGCTTATCGCATTGTGGTTTTTAACCGTGTGCGGAAATGAAATAAAGGGGTGGCGTAAGTTGGGAGGTGAGGGGGGAGTCGTGGGGGTAGGACCAGTTTTTTTTTTTTTTTTTTTTTTTTTTTTTGTATACAAGATCGAGGCTCGTGAAGGAGCGAACATTTATCACACAGAAAGACAAACCGACAAACCGACACATAACCGACAAACCAACACATAAAACAAAAAGCATCGGGAGCGGTAGACAAGATGGGGAGAGAGGGGGAAGGACACAAACACAACATTTGAGAGCAGGAACCGAGAGACATGGAGACATCGAGAGATCTGTGGGAGGGAGAGGGCTTTGGGGGGAGGCATGGGAAAGGGGGTGGGAGAGGCATAAAACATATGGACACTGCCAGGACTACCAGGAAAGAAGTTGGAATTACAAACAAGATGGATCTGGGGTGAATTAGTGGGGGTAGAAAAGATCAAGGTTTTGGATGGGGGAAGATAAGAGATGGTGGTGAACAGCTGTTTTAAAGACCTGGAGGGAGGAGTGGGATTGAAGGGAGTGTGGGAGTGTGTTCCAGAGGCGGGAGAAAAGAGGAATGAAGGAGTGAAGGTGAGCAGAGAGCCGAGATTTTGGCAGTTTAACCATCAGAGGCTTGCTGGCAGATCTTGTGCGACCTGTAGGAATATTTGGGGGACAGAGCACAGAGAGAGCTGGGGGAGCAAGGCCGGAGAGGAGTCGGTAGAAGACAGAAAGACCACCTACCTGCCTGCGGTGAGTGAGTGAACTGCTAAACTGCAACTGCTAAACCAGAAAGCATCAGAAAATGCAAAGCCAGTCCGTGCCCGTTTGTATTCAGACAGATTCATCTTCTTCTTCTTCTTCTTCTTCTTCTGGATGCTAAAAATAACGAAAATAGTTTTTAAAAATACAAAATGAAAATTGATGATTTTATGCAGCTTTGACCTTTGAGCTTTAGATCTAAAAAAAACAAAAAAACACTAGAACTCAACTCGATCTTACAACAATGTGCCAATTCAATTATTAAAATATCTGCTTTGAGATGCCCTTCACACACACAGTGTGTGTGTATGTAAATCATCTTTGAGATGTTTCTACACCTTGATTCGAGTCCACCTGTGGTAAATTCAATTGATTGGACATGATTTGGAAAGGCACACACCTGTCTATATAAAGGTCTCACAGCTGACAATGCATATCAGAGCAAAAACCAAGCCATGAGGTCGAAGGAACTGTCTGCAGAGCTCAGAGACAGGATTGTGTCGAGGCACAGATCTGGGGAAGCCTACAAAAAAAATTCTGCTGCCTTGAAGGTTCCCAAGAGCACAGTGGCCTCCATAATTCTTAAATGGAAGAAGATTGGAACAACCAGGACTCTTCCTAGAGCTGGCCGCCCGGCCAAACTGAGCAATCGGGGGAGAAGGGCCTTGGTAAGAGAGGTGACCAAGAACCGATGGTCACTCTGGCTGAGCTCCAGAGATCCTGTGTGGAGATGGGAGAAACTTCCAGAAGGACAACCATCACTGCAACACTCCACCGATCTGGGCTTTATGGCAGGGTGGCCAGACGGAAGCCTCTCGTCAGTGAAAGACACATGAAAACCCACTTGGAGTTTGCAAAAAAGCACCGAAAGGACTCTCAGACTGTGAGAAACAAGATTCTGTGGTCTGATGAAACCAAGATTGATCTGTTTGACCTCAATTCGAAGCATTATGTCTGGAGGAAACCAGGCACCGCTCATCACCTGCCCAATACCATCCCAACGGTGAAGCATGGTGGTGGCAGCATCATGCTGTGGGGGTGTTTTTTCAGCAGCAGGGACTGGGGGACTGGTCAGGGTTGAGGGAACATTGAGCGGAGCAAAGTACAGAGATATCCAAAATGAAAACCTGAAACAGAGCGCTCAGGACCTCAGACTGAGCCGAAGGTTCACCTTCCAACAGGACAATGACCCGAAGCACACAGCCAAGACAACGCAGGAGTGGCTTAGGGACAACTCAGTGAAGGTCCTTGAGTGGCCCAGCCAGAGCCCTGACTTGAACCCAATCGAACATCTCTGGAGAGACGTGAAAATGGCTGTCCAACGACGGTCCCCATCCAACCTGACAGAGCTTGAGAGCATCTGCAGAGAAGAATGGCAGAAAATCCCCAAATCCAGGTGTGCAAAGCTTGTTGCGTCATACCCAAGAAGACTCGGGGCTGCAATCGCTGCCAAAGGTGCTTCAACTAAGTACTGAGTTAAGGGTCTGAATACTTATGTCAATGTGATATTTCAGTTTTTATTTTTAATAAATTTGCAAAACTTTCTAAAATCCTGTTTTCTCTTTGTCATTATGGGATATTGAGTGTAGATTGATGAGGGAAAAAATGAATTTAAACGATTTCAGCATTAGGCTGCAACATAACAAAATGTGAAAAAAGTGAAGGGGTCTGAATACTTTCTGAATGCACTCATTGCACTGCATGCATATATATTATATTATATATATATATATATATATATATATATATATATATATATATATATATATATATATATATATACATATATATACGTATATATACGTATATATACGTATATATATATATATATATATATATATATATATATATATATATATATATATATATATATATATGTCGGGCAGGGGGGGCATGGGGGGCACCACGTGTCCCAGGGCACCTGAGAAATATATATATAATTGTCTTTCTTTTGCTTGCTTCAAAAAAAACTACATTCAATTGCAAAACATGTTGTTTCACGGCTCGGTCAGATCCAGCCTTGGAGACGTTTTTCAACATCTTCCAAAGGGAGAAAGTTATGGGAATAGTTGCCATTTAATTCTTGTTTGCCATCAAGTTAACCTCGAGCAGAGTATGAGTTAATATGTTTCCTTTGATTTGTATGTGCCTGGCTCAATATGTTTTACTGCCAAATGTAACACAAGGGATCTTGTTTATGAGAACGCATTGCTGGGCCTTGTAGGCCCAGCTTGTTTGGAATAAGAGCTTGAGAAATATCTTACTTTCACACACATCTGTGCCTTCAAACTCAGGCCTCTCTTGTCTGAGGTCATTACTTCAGCGGAGAGTTTTTTAGACTGTTCGATTATATAAGGAATCTTGTTTCAGAGTATTTTCAGTGCGGCTCGGATTTGCACTGCCTTGTGTGACAAAGCTCTGCGGGTCCGAGACGGGCTCCACAATTGTGTTTTGTTCGTTTCATTAAACCGCTCTTGCTGCCTCAAACATGCCTCTTCTTGAGTTCGAGAGGTAGCCCGACATATCTGGTGCCGTGACTCGGATACATCCAGCTACAGGTCGGGGAGGGCTCCTCAGGTCGGGAAGAGGCAAGGCCAGCGCTGACAATAATAGGTTGAGGTAAGCATATTTGCACACCTAAATTGAAAGCCTCTTCCCTTCCCCATGGAACCTCTATCGGCTGTACCTGAGCGTGTATCTCGAACCAAATTTAAGCAGAGCATCAGTGGGTTAACGAATCGAGCAAGGAGGGTGCCCGAGGTTAGGAGGGATAACCCTCAGGTTAAGGAATACCCCGGCGTGGGAGTAGGTAACTAGACCCCGGCGTGGAAAGAAGGCTAGACCCCGGCGTGGGTGGATAAGAATAAATAATAGGTATAAAGGCTAGACCCCGGCGTGGGCATTGATGAGTATTTTAAGTTAAGCTAGAAAAAGAAGGGACAACCCCTTTTAGGAATGCCCCGGCGTGGGTGAATAAGTGCACATCCAGTGCGTTTTTAAGGTGGGCATTGGGGAGAAAATGCATACCCGAAGGAGGGAGTTCTGACAATATGCTACAGGCAGCACAAGTATAAGCTCTTTCCGGACAAGAGATGAGGTTATATCTGCAGAAGTAACAGAGAGGATTATAATGCACGAGGCGCGTGAATCCAGTTGTGAACGCACGAGCCGACGTGCAGGCAGGTCGCCATGGCGACGTGGTAACGGCCCTCACGGGGAACCGCGAGGTGGGACGGAATAGAGACGGGAATGCGGATATCCCATGCTGTGCACGGCATGGACGCATTCGGGTGGCCGAGGCAGGCGTGGGAAGATTATAACGAGCCAGAGACAATGATTAAAACAGCGAGATATGAAAGGAAAATGATGCAGCCAGGCGTTGTGGTTGCACCTTTGTGAACAACACGAGTGATGAGATGGCTTGGAGTAATGTGTTGTGGTGAGCACATGTATGTTGTGCGCTGAGTGGAAGTGGTGCTGCATTGTAGAGCATGCCTCTAAGGAGGGCTGTGGGATGCCAGAGTTGGAAGCGTTTCGTTTTGTATTTTGAGGGAGATATCGGTGATTTTCATATTTGGAAATATGAACCGTATGTGATTTCTGGAGAAGGATAAATTAAACTGGAAGAAGAAGAGCACAGCTACCAGGTCGGAGAAACCTGGTAGGCAGGAGAAGTGCTGAGGCAGGTGGAGCGCAAGAAACAGGACAGGTGAGCCTGAAGAGGGGATGGATAGGCTCACAGCAAGGGGCCAGGTATTCACAGGTAGGAAGGATTGGAGACAAGTGACGCGTGTGCATGAATTTATGCTGCATGGTATGGAGAAGTCAGTCACATGGTATGTGTGTATAAGGGAACGAATGATTCGCAATACGTTGCATCGGTGGGAATGGGAGTGACGGTGAAAGTGCGCACCGAATCAAAAAATGGCATGACGATCTCATATCTGAATTTAAATCGAATTTGTCTGTCATTTAAGTGTGCATTTGTGTTCATTGTGTGTGTCATGGATGTGTGTCATTGACGTCTGAATGATTGACAAGGGGTTTCCTATATTGCCTGCAGAAATTAGGCAATGTGGATGAGTACTGGCCACTTGTGTATTGTATATGTGTATTGGATAAGTATATCCCTGAGGCAGATCACCCTCGTGATGAGGTTGTCACGTGGGATGTCATTGATTGCATTTTTGGGTCAGAGGTCAAGGGTGAGATATCCTGTTGTTGCAACCTGACCACCTTAGGTATTTAAAAAAAAAAAACCCACCTTTAGAGGCCATTTTTCCCCGCAAGCGGGGGTTGGCCTTTTTCGGGGACCGTGGTTGTTGTTGTTTTTCGGTCCCCTTTTTGAAGCAATGTTTTACGGCCGGATGCCCTTCCTGCCGCCAACCCTTTTTGTCGCCTTTTACGACAAACAGGGAATTACCAGTGAACTGGTACTCAAATTAGCCGACCTCGGAAGGATGACAGGCTGAGTCAACCCCCCTGGCGTTAATTCAGCGATCGACCGGGATTCGAACCCAGGATCCTAGGATCCTAAGCCGGCACCCTAGCCGCTAGCCCAACACCAGGGTTGCCCAATACCTTAGGTATGATGGAATGATATTATATGATGTAAAGGTAAAAATCAAATTGAGTAAATTTGGGGCTAAGAAATAGATGGTGTCAGTTTGGATTTTTATTAAGATTCAATGTGGGATTCAGTCTGCTTGAGGAAAATGGCAGGCAAAAATGAGCCTGTATGAAGAGCATGTGTAGACAGGGTTTTAAAACATGTATTTAATTACATCCCCACATTACCAGCTCTCCAGATTTAGCATGGGAGTAAAAGTCAAAGATGATAGGCTGAATCAACTGACTGGGTGTTAATTCAACGGCATGGCAGGGACTTGAACTGGGCCGACTTGGGATTACAGAATGCGTTGAATAAAGGGAGATACTTAAGGACGGGAGCTCTGAGCTCTCGGTCGTTCTCCAGGTCGGAGGAAACGGTTTCGTGGAAAGGGTTACACTTGATGGGCTGCCGTTGCCGTTTGCAACAGAAATGTTGGTTGGAAAGGGGAATGAGTTCTGGGGAAATGAATTCACTTATTGGAGGTTGTGAAAGCTGTTTGTCTAAGAGCATTGGCCAATGCCAAAAGGGTTCGGGAGGAAGTGTGAAGAAGGTTGTTGGAAGTGCAAAGATGATAAAGGAAAGTCGACTCAGATGGATTATTTTTCAATGACAGGTGACTCTGCAGGGATTGTTGAGAAGGAAGGGGAAAGGGTTGTAAAAAGTTGATGGTAAGGCAGGGAATAAGGGAAAGTGGTTGTGGAATGTTGTTTTAGTGATAAGAAAGTGATAAAGGTGGTGTGAACGGTGTTGTTCGTGGTGGAGGCCTTGTGTTAAAGTTAGGGCGTGTTGCTAGGGATCTGGGTGGCTGCACGTGTGGTGGAGGTGTGGCTGGCACCTCGTGTGGTTGAAGGTTACAGTTTCACAGGAGGAGAGGGATGGACGGAGACGGGCAATGTTTTTCAGGTGAAAGAAGGCTGTCTTTGTGATTTGTTTAGTGTATTTGTCGAAGGAGAGGGTTTGATCAAAGATGATGCCAAGATTCCGGATGTGAGGGGAGGTGGATACTGGGAAACCGTCAAGGTTGAGGGCGACGTTATGGGTGGATTTGGTGAGCGCTTTTGGGCCAATGATGATTATTTCAGATTTATCATAGTTAAGTTTGAGGAAGTTGATTTGAAGCCAGGATTTTATTTCAGTGATGCAGTTTGTCAGGATAGAGTGGGTGGCAGTGGGGGATTTGCAGTTATTGATGGAGATGAACTGGCATCTGTCAGAGAGGTGGGATTTGATCCAAGAGAGGGCAGTGCCGGTAATGTTAAAGGTGCGATTCCAGGGAGGGCCAATTAGGTACTTTGAAGTGATTTACATTGGAATGCATCTCTTGGAGGACCACCAGCTGTTCCAGGGAGGAAAGGTGTGAAATAGTGACGTCATCTTCGCTGGAAAAATGGTTGGGAATGGGATGGCAGGATTGACGAGAGAGTCACAGTGGGTGAGAAAATTGACCAACATGAGAATTAGATCTATTTCAATAAATAGATCAGGTTATTTTCTTTTTATTATTTGTTTATTGGGATATTTTGAATATTCATAATAATATTGGGCAGCTATTGGGCCAGAGGCTAAAACAGGTGCCTACAACAGGTGCATGTGATGCTAAGAGAGGTATTAGAGGACATTGGATTGACTTTAAATTGAAATGAAAATTGAAAAGGTTCGTGCAATGTCATTTTGGGGGGGTAACCATGCTCCAGGTGGGGGGGGGGGGGGGCAGCCGTGATACAAATGGGGGTCACCCAATTTAAGGATGTGGATGCGCACACACTTGGGGCAAGGCGTGTTCCTGAAGCTAGGTGTAAAGGTATTGATAAGGGAGAGGTTATCAAAGGAAGAATACCAGTTGATGTATTTTGATATTTAACTACCAGCTGCTAATAACGTGAATTATGGTATGAGTCAGTGGATAATTTGTTTACACAGGATGATTGTTGAGATGGATTGGATAAAATTATGCACTAAGGCAAGTATATGGGAAAATTGTGCTTCAGATTTTGAGACACTTCTGGGATGGAAGCAATACAGGATCATGTTTTTTCCAATATGTGTGTTTACAAAAAATGATGGTTGCAATATAGGAAGACAACAAGGCAGGATGGAGAAAATGTGGTGAGTTTCTCCATTGACTGATCATAATTGAGGGGGGGGGGGGGGAATGGTTGGTAAATCATGTATTATTAGATGCAGGGAAGACGATTAAGTGGAGGTATTTTCGGAAATTGGTGAAAGTAAATATAGCATTTGAATTTCCAGACACGACACAGGGAATTGGGCTATGGATAGCCAACCATCTGAGAGATGAGGGAACTAAATGCCAATTGGGGGGCAGGGGGCTAGGAATTTGATCATGGTGTGTGTGAGAAAATGTTTCACATGATGGACCACACCAACTGCTGCTACCGAGATGGTCCTCTCGCCACATGGAAAGGACCCAAAGGCCTTCGGCGAACCGGCCAATTCTGTCATTTCGTGGCAAGATTCGAACACCCACGACTGGATCGTCGACCTAGATGACCATGCCGATCCTGACTGGAATTCCCTTGAATTTAGTAGTAGAGGTTCTTTTAAGAGCTATTATGCAAACAGCGAGGACGAAAGACGAATGAATGTCCAGGAGTACCAGCATTTGTAAAGAACATTTTTGGGTTACCCCCTCTGTACAAGTCACCCAACACCACGGATACTGACGCTGATTCAGCCAATGAGAAGGAGATTTGTGATAACGAATGTGCCACCCTCTCTCCCAAAGAACAATCACATGTACAAGGCTTGATGGCATTGGACGTCGATTGTTTGCCCTGATTCGCGAGGATCGCACCTGCATAAGGAGTGCCCCTCATCAGGCCGGCGACTGAGTCGCACCTACGTTGGGACAAGGGTGTGCTCGGAACCCGGCCGGGCCTCAGCTATCTCCGAACCAGGGGTCTTCGTCGCGAATTATGGCTAACAAATGCGTTAAATGTCGGACAGCCACAACCAGGGGCCGGTATCCCTCCCAGAGCATGTGTGACGCATTGCGCGCCTGGCATGTGACTGGGGGGCACTGGCCGCTGGGGTTATATTGTCTTTTCGATGTGTTGTCTCAAAGACAAAAGGGAGATAATTGTCAGGCAGGGGGGCATGGGGGGCACCACGTGTCCCAGGGCACCTGAGAAATATATATATAATTGTCTTTCTTTTGCTTGCTTCAAAAAAAACTACATTCAATTGCAAAACATGTTGTTTCACGGCTCGGTCAGATCCAGCCTTGGAGACGTTTTTCAACATCTTCCAAAGGGAGAAAGTTATGGGAATAGTTGCCATTTAATTCTTGTTTGCCATCAAGTTAACCTCGAGCAGAGTATGAGTTAATATGTTTCCTTTGATTTGTATGTGCCTGGCTCAATATGTTTTACTGCCAAATGTAACACAAGGGATCTTGTTTATGAGAACGCATCGCTGGGCCTTGTAGGCCCAGCTTGTTTGGAATAAGAGCTTGAGAAATATCTTACTTTCACACACATCTGTGCCTTCAAACTCAGCCCTCTCTTGTCTGAGGTCATTACTTCAGCGGAGAGTTTTTTAGACTGTTCGATTATATAAGGAATCTTGTTTCAGAGTATTTTCAGTGCGGCTCGGATTTGCACTGCCTTGTGTGACAAAGCTCTGCGGGTCCGAGACGGGCTCCACAATTGTGTTTTGTTCGTTTCATTAAACCGCTCTTGCTGCTTCAAATGTGCCTCTCCTTGAGTTTGAGAGGTAGCCCGACATATCTATATATATATATATATATATATATATATATATATATATATATATATATATATATATATATATATATATATATATATATATAGATATACATATATATGTACATATATATATTTATCCCCCCCCCTTCCCCCACAACATCAATTTCCTTTTCTGACACCTTTCTTTTTTTTTTACCCAACTGCAAAAAACTCACCTCTTTCGAGTCCCAGATCTCCACTCCATCATTGTAAAGAACCAGCAAGCGAGAGTTCCCCTTTCCTGGGGCAAAACGCAGTTTTCTGACCCAACCCCGATGAGTCGGGATGCCTCTGTGCAATGGGGAATTCACAAAAGAAAAAGAAAAACAAAGGAATATGCAGATAAGGCTCAGCATATAATTTTCATTATTTTTGTATTCACAGTTTTAGCTCATGGAAATGTAGAGTGATGATAGGTAGAGGGCAATGCATAGACAGTGGGGCATTGGGACAATACATGGACACAAGGGGAGGAATTAGCAGGAGAACGGGAAGAGGGGGAAAAAAAACGTAGCAACATACAAATATATGAGACTACTTGTTTTGTATAAGAAGGATCAGGAGTAAGGGTCAAGGACGACTTGAGGTGGTGGTGCACCTCAAGCTTGTGAAGCACTGGAAACGAGAGTGGGATTGAACCGCCTCTTTTGGAATCAGTTTCTCAAATGGGAGAAAAGATGAGCGAAAGAGTAGAGATTAGAAATAAACTGGGATTTTCAGGGTTTAACCAGGTGGTTCCTGGAAGACCCCTCAGGTCTTGAAGGAGTTGAAGAAGGTCTGAGGACTGATAGAGCAGAGGGGAGGCAGTTAAAAAAAAACAAAGAAAAAAAAAAACAGGCCACTGACCTGTCTGAGATGTGGTATTCCAGTGGGCTAAAAGAAGCTAGCAACAGGCCTTAAGCATTGGCCTCATCACAGATATTGAGAGCCTTAGATTCTACATAATGCGGGAGAGAAAGGGCTGAGGGCAGCAGGGATCTGGGCTGGGGGCGACAGGGCGTGGCCTGGGGGCTGCAGGGTGTGTGACGGGGGGTGGGAAGTGGCAGGGCATGTGGTGGAAGGGGCGGCTGAGCGCATGGTGGAAGTGGCGGCAGGGCACGTGGCTGCGGAAGGGTGAAGGTTAGGAGCCATGAGCCTGCACTTGCTGTAAACCGAGTTGTTTCTCTTCCAATTTCAATGATTGCTAGACGACAGGGCAGCATGTAGAATGATACAAACATAATGATAAGACTTTAAACAAACAAACAAAAAAATACCTATTCTGGAGGACAACCGCCCTGTAGACCCCTCAGGGCACGACTTTTTATATTTTATTCCATGAACAAACTTTGGTACATCACGGGTGATGCAGGTTGTGGTCAAGTTTCATCAGAATTGCATGTGTAGTTTCTGAGAAGAAAGCAAATACCTATTTTGGGGGCAATCCCCTTCCCCCTCCTCCCCCCACCCATACACCCCGAAAGGGGCAGATTTTTTCTAATGCAGTGAACAAACTTTGGTACATCAAGGGTGATGAAGATTGTGGTCAGGTTTCATCGAAATATTGTGTGTAGTTTCAGAGGAAAAAGCAAATTCCTATTTTGGTGGTCACACCTGGATCGACTTTGACCCCCGGTAGACCCCCTTAGACCCAGAATTTTTTAATGCCTTGAACAAACTTTAGTCACACACAACATAACAAATATCATTTGTGCCAAGTTTGGTCACAATCCCATCAGCGGTTTCGGAGAAGAAGTTGCAAGTGTTTACGGACTGATGGACTGACATACGGACAACGCACCATCGCATAAGCCCCCTGGAACCTTCGTTCCAGGTGAGCTAAAAAATATGACTTTAAACATTTCATTTTTGCACTCAAAATGTATTGATGTATTAAATTTGAGAAAGCTTTTCATAAAGACAAAAAGAGCTCTGAAAATTTGTTAACACAATAAACGTTTTGTACCGGGACAGCTTGGCCTTGAGATCCCAGAAGTTGAGATTTCCATCCACGTCTCCCAGCACAAGCGTGTCTCCCTTCCATGCAATGCTGCTAATGCTCCCCATGCTAACCTGGAGTTACAATAAGTATAAGGCACAGTTAAAATGATATGCATTATTAAAGAACAATAATATTGAGTTAGAATTCAGTTTGTATATGAGAAATTTGTTAGGCAGTACAAGTGAAAAGCTTTGGTAGTTAAAGCTGGAGCCTGGCTGCATTAGGAAAGGTTTATTGATCAAATCGACAAAGAACATTAATGACTGACATCTTCATCTCCAGCTTCACCAGAAACACTGCACAGTATACATCTAGTCCAACCAGACAGAATTTACTCCATTTGTACAAAGAAATGAAAGAAAACCACTCAGTAACCCTTCCATAAGTACTGTAATACGAATGCAGCAATAAAATCAGGACATAATGGGACAAAATGTGAATAACCATTGGCCGACTGATGCAAGGAAAAAAAAGAAGACGAAGAAGAAGAGGCAGAGAAAAAAATAAGTTTCAAATTGACTGGCACACACTCCTAGTTCTGAGGTAAATGCCCTCAGAGGCCATTTTGAGGCAAAAGTGACCAATATAGCAATTTTTGACAAACAGGACAACCAATTGGTCTCAATGTGAAAAGGCCAAATGTTGAGGGCAATACAATTAGATAACCTTTTTCAAGTCCATGAAATAACTTAAATTGGTAGATTAACTAAAACTTTTTCCATCACTGGGGACGGGTACTTTTGTTAGTATTTTATATAGAAGAGGGGGATGAGGAGAAGGAGTAAGAATCAGAGGATGAAGAGAAGGATGAAGAGGAGAAGGATGAAGAGGAGAAGGATGAAGACGAGAAGGATGAAGAGGAGAAAAAGTAAGAGGAGAAAAAGTAAGAGGAGAAGGATGAAGAGTAGAAGGAGAATGAAGAGGAATAAGAGGGGTGGAAGAGGAAGGATATTTTAGAAATACAAGAGTAACATGAAAATATTTGGATTATTTAGGTACCTCGATACATGTTCCAACACAATCTAACAGAAAACGATTAATAAATTCATCAATATTAAGATGTACAGTGTAGATGAATCCAACTTGGGGTAAGTACTTTGAAAGTAGAAGTTTATGGCAAAGAAAAGCGAATGGTTTCGAGGAAATAGAGCGAGAACTTACATCAGGTGGAATTCGTGCTCCTTCCTTTACCCCAGTGCCTTCCACGGTGAAGTGGTAGATCAGACCACTGGGGTCTGTGAATACAAAGTGCTCGCGTGCTAGGACGTTCTGCCCAACCTCTGCCTTGCTCTCTGCCTCCTGCAGCAGGCTGCCAGATTGAGAAGAGCAGCTTGTCAGGTGTCCATATTGCTTGACCAATCAACAAAATCCAGACTGAAAAATACTCTCATAGAATACCAACCAAGCAGGACTGGGGATAAAAAAGTAAGACCAAATTTGCACTATGCGACACCAAAACAATTGGAGAATTTGGATACTAATCGGGCAGATTTACAACAGCCATAAACCAATGGACAATTGAAAATTAATGCTTAAACTTCAAACTTGTATTCAAAATTCAAATCAAACTTAGGAGAATAGAACACAAATGAAAATTCAGTGATTATGTTGTTACGGATCCCAGTTTCGTTCGGGGTTCACCACAAAGGGACTTCTCGGGCTTCTCCCAACCACCTGAGGCTTAGGTTCTGAGGCCACCGGTCGCTAATAACTCCGCTATCCGGTAGGTTGCTATGTAGTATTGAACTGAATATGTAGCAAAGTGTGGCACAATGTGTCACAAGGTACAGATGAGAAAAGTCAGGCAAATTAATATATTTACTATATTTTAGTTATTTACTATAAATAAATATATTTTAGCTCTTACATGAGCCTCGATCTCATATACAAAAAAAAAAAAATTGATGCAAAAGCAAGCGGGCTCACCTGATTGTACTTGAGCTGTCGGAGGAAACGAGAGACAAAGACAAGCAGGGAGACAGAGAGACAGACAAGTCATTGGTTTTCCAATATAAACCAATTCCACAAATTTTTATACTCCATTATGCATCCGCCGACAAAGTCGCCGGAGGCATTATGTTTTCAGGTTGTCCATCCGGCTGTCTGTCCGTGATAGGTTTTCGTTGCCGCGATAACTTGAGAACGGCTAAAGGGATCTTAGTCAAACTTGGCACAGGTATGTATAATGAGGTAAAGATGAACCGATTAGATTTTGGGGTCACGAGGTCAAAGGGCAGAGGTCATATAAGGTAAAAATACTGTTACCACGATAACTTGTGAACCAGTGATGGGATTCTGACCGAATTTGGTACACTTATATAGAATGAGGTAAAGATGAACTGATTAGATTTTGGGGTCAAGAGGTCAAAGGTCAAATCTGTAATAGATCTAAAACTTGAGAACGGCTGAAGTGATCTATATTCAAACTTGGTACAGGTATGTATAATGTTGTAAAGATTAAGCGATTAGATTTTGGGGTCATAGTTCAAAGGTCAAAGTCTGTAATCGGTCTACAACTTGAGAATGCTGAAATGATCCAATTCAAACTCGGTACAGGTATGTATAATATTGTGAAGATCAACTTATTAGATTTTGAGGTCAAAGGTCAAATCTGTAATAGGTCTATAACTTGAGGATGGCTGAAGTGGTCTAATTCAAACTTGGTACAGGTATGTATAATATTGTAAAGATCAAGTGATTAGATTTTGGGGTCAAAGTTCAAATCTGTAATAGGTCTAAAACTTGAGAACTTCTGAGGTTATCCAATTCAAACTTGGTACAGGTGTGTATAATATTGTAAAGATTAAGGGATTCGTTTTGGGGTCAAAGGTCAAAGGTCAAATCTGTAATGGGTCTATAACTTGAGAATAGCTGAAGTGATCTAATTCAAATTTGGTACGGGTATGTATAATGATGTAAAGATGAAATGATTAGAATTTGGGGTCAAGAGGTCAAAGATCAAAGTCTGCAATATGTCTGTAACTCGACAATGGCTGAAGTGATCTAATTCAAACTTGGTACAGGTATGTATAATTATGTAAAGATTAACTGATTATAATTTGGGTTCAAGAGGTCAAAGGTTAACGCTCAAATCTGTAATAAGTCTACAACTTGAGAATGGCTAAAGGGGTCTAATTCAAACTTGTTACAGGTATGTATAATGATGTAAAGATTAACTGATTCGAATTTGGGTTCAAGAGGTCAAAGGTTAATGGTCAAATCTGTAATAAGTCTACAACTTGAGAATGGCTAAAGGGGTCTAATTCAAACTTGGTACAGATATGTATAATGATGTAAAGATTAACTGATTATATTTTGGGGTTCCCGAGGTCAAAGGCCAAAGGTCAGAGGTCATGTCAGGTAAAAATGTGAGAACTTGTGAACAGCTGAAGGGATTTAAATTAAAACTTGGTACAGGTATGTATAATGATGTAAACATGAACTGATTAAATTTTGGGGTCAATAGGTCAAAGGTCAGAGGTCATGTCAGGTAAAAATGTGCTATCTTGGGCACAGCTGAATGGATTTAAATCAACTTGATACAAGCATTATACAACAACAACACAACATGCATTTTAAAGGCCACTTTCCCTGCTAGAGCGGGGGTTAGCCTTGCGGTCCCCATGACAATCTTCTCCATTTTGCCCTATTTTCTGCATCTCTCCTTGTTAACCCCCTTGCCCGCATTTCTTCTTCCACCATCTTTAGCCAAGTCTTTCTCGGTCTTCCACGTCGTCTACTTCCTTCTACATTCATTTCCATCACTCTTCTCAACCAGTCACTTTCATCCTTCCTCAACACATGACCAAACCATCTCAACCTGTTCCTCTTCACAGCATCAATCACAGGCTCTATTCCCATCATCTTTCGCAATTCATCATTTGTCTTCCTCTCTCTCAACGATACTCCGCACATCCGTCGAACCATTCGCATTTCCACCCTTTCCAACCTTCATTGCTGCTCTACGTTAATTACCCATGTCTCGCTCCCATAAATCATAACACTTCTCACACATGCAGCATACACCGTTCCCTTCAGCTTCAACGACACTCCCCTCATCATCAGCACGCCACTCAATTCCCGAAACTTCTTCCATGCACATCTCACTCGAGCAACCGTTGCCGAGTCTGATCCACCTTCTCCATTCAGCATGTCTCCGAGGCAGCAAAATGTTTTCACACCTTCCAGCTTCACGCCGTCTCCAAGATCCAACTCAACATTTCCTCCATCTGCAGCTCCCACCTTCCCACCCACCTTACATTTGAATGTAGCTGCCACACTGGTTAATGACCCTCTCAGACCACTACATTTTTGATGAACCCACTCAGCGCACATTGTACACTGAATGGAGTTCACTCCGACACCCTTCCACTTTCCCTGCTAGAGCGGGGGTTAGCCTTGCGGTCCCCATGACAATCTTCTCCATTTTGCCCTATTTTCTGCATCTCTCCTTGTTAACCCCCTTGCCCGCATTTCTTCTTCCACCATCTTTAGCCAAGTCTTTCTCGGTCTTCCCCGTCGTCTACTTCCTTCTACATTCATTTCCATCACTCTTCTCAACCAGTCACTTTCATCCTTCCTCAACACATGACCAAACCATCTCAACCTGTTCCTCTTCACAGCATCAATCACAGGCTCTATTCCCATCATCTTTCGCAATTCATCATTTGTCTTCCTCTCTCTCAACGATACTCCGCACATCCGTCGAACCATTCGCATTTCCACCCTTTCCAACCTTCGTTGCTGCTCTACGTTAATTACCCATGTCTCGCTCCCATAAATCATAACACTTCTCACACATGCAGCATACACCGTTCCCTTCAGCTTCAACGACACTCCCCTCATCATCAGCACGCCACTCAATTCCCGAAACTTCTTCCATGCACATCTCACTCGAGCAACCGTTGCCGAGTCTGATCCACCTTCTCCATTCAGCATGTCTCCGAGGCAGCAAAATGTTTTCACACCTTCCAGCTTCACGCCGTCTCCAAGATCCAACTCAACATTTCCTCCATCTGCAGCTCCCACCTTCCCACCCACCTTACATTTGAATGTAGCTGCCACACTGGTTAATGACCCTCTCAGACCACTACATTTTTGATGAACCCACTCAGCGCACATTGTACACTGAATGGAGTTCACTCCGACACCCTTCCTACACACAGCACAGGGCCACTTCCCAGTTCTTTCCACCTCACCACATGCTTTACCACTTGCCATCACCTTCGTCTTTCCGATATTCACCTTCAGACCTTTTGTCTCCATACATTCCTTCCACGTGTTCATCTTTTCCTTCAGTCCATCCATACTTTCCGCAATCAACACCAGATCATCTGCATACAACAACTCCCACGGTAAACCCTCCTTTAGGTTCTGAGCCAGCACCTCCATCACAGCTACAAATAGTAGTGGACTTAGTACCGACCCCTGATGCACTCCCACCTTCACCTCAAACTCACCACTGTTCCCGTCCTTCGTCCTTACAGCTGTGCGCGCTCTTTTGTACATTGCCATCACTACTCTGATCAACCATTCCTCCACTCCTAACTTCCTCAATGCCCATGTCAATACTTTGCGTGGAACCCGATCGAATGCTTTCTCCAGATCAACAAACGCAAGAAACAACTTCTTCCTCTTCTCCATGTACTTCTCCTGCAACTGCCTCACAATGAAAAGCGCGTCTGTCGTTCCTCTTCCTGGCATAAATCCAAACTGCATTTCGTCGATCTTCACTTTCTTCCTTATCCTCCTCTCCAACACCCTTTCCAATACCTTCATTCCATGCTCCAATAACTTTATCACTCGGTACGAGCCACACTCCAGAGGGTCACCTTTCCCCTTGTATAGAGGGACGAGGGTACTCAGTTCCCAAACCACTGGAATGCGGCCTTCTTTCACCACCAGATTACAGATCTCTGTCATTCTCTTCACACCCCAACTTCCTGCTGCCTTCAACATATCTCCCACAACTCCCGTCGGCCCTCCCGCTTTTCTACCCTTCATTGCTTTTATCGCTTCCTCAACTTCCTTCTCAGTTATCTTCTCTGCCGGTCCTAAAACTGGGTTACTCTCTATGTTGCCATCCCATTCATTCTCTGTATTCAACAGCATTTCCATATATCTTTTCCATCTTCCTTTAATTCCATCTGGGTCGACAACGATTTGTCCCACTTCATCCTTCAAGCAACTCACCCCCATCACATCACACCTCTCTTTCGCTATCTGCTTTGCAATCCTGAATACTGCTTTCTGACCCTCTTCCGAATCCAAGCGTTCTCCGAACATTTTCCTTCATGCCTCCTGCGCCTTTGCTACCTCTTTCTTTGCAGCCTTCCTGGCTGCCTTATAACTTTCATGCTCGGCTGTTTCTGCTCCCGTACCCTTCGCCTTCTGCCACTCCTTGAACTTCTTCCTCTTCTCGTCAATCCTCTTTCCAACTTCATCATCCCACCACCATGTTTCCGAGTGCCTCGGTGGTCCTTTTGTCCATCCACATACCTCACCAACGGCTCCCAACAGACTAGCTTTCATTGACATCCAACCACTTTCAAGCTCAACCACATCATCCTCCACCCTACTCAGCCTCTCTTTTAATGCCTCCCTTACTGTCACCTCTTTCAACCTCCACACCTTCATTCTCAGTTGGTACTTCACCGCCGAGGTCTCCTCGCACCTTTCACCCTTACATCGCAGAAACCAAGTGGTGCTGTGAAACAGCCTCCTCCCCCGGGATCACCTTTGTGTCTCGGAGGTGCCCCCTATCTCGCCTACGCACCATCAGGTAGTCAACGGTTGTCGTCGACCCACCTGACGTGTATGTAATAAGCTTATTATCCTCTTTCTGGAACTGAGTATTACAAATCAACAAATCAGCTCCATCAGCAAACTCCAAAATCCTTTCACCTTCTCCATTTCTCACACCATATCCGTAACCCCCATGAACTCCGTCAAAACCATCCATACTCCTTCCCACATGTCTATTTAGGTCTCCTCCTACCACAACAACTTCCTCATCTTTCACGTTTTCCATCAGCTTCTCTATCGCACACCAGAACTTGTCCTTCTCTTCATCGCTTCGACCAACCTGCGGAGCATATCCCGAGATGACGTTCACCAAGAGCTTTCCAATCATCATTTTCACCATCATCAACCTATCACTCACTCTAGTCACACTCACCACACTGTCTACAAACTCCTCAGAAAACAGGACACCAACACCATTCAGGCCCTCCGGGCACCCTTGCCACACAAACTTGTATTTCTGTCCCTGCCTACCCTTCACCATTCTCACACCACTTCCCTTCCATCTCGTCTCTGGCACACAACATATGTCCACTCTTCTTCTGACCAATACTTCCACCACTTCTCCTGATCTCCCTGTCATTGTCCCTACATTCCATGTCCCAAACCTCAGAAACCGATCTCCACTTCGGGCTGTACCCTGCCCACATGTAGTTGTAATTGTCATGGTTCTCTTTTTGAGGCAATGTTTTTTTTATGGCCGGATGCCCTTCCTGACGCCAACCCTCTTAGTCGCCTCTTACGACACGCAGGGATACGGCGTACCTATTCTTATCCAGGGTACACACTGGGAAACGTTTAAAACATGGAAATTCTGGGGGGTGGGGTGGGTGGCGTCAGCATCACGGCTGCGCTTTAAACATATTTAAATAAATATTTAAACAAAACCATGAAAAACAATCTGGGAAAAATCTCTAAGTGAGAACGTGGATTTGAGAAAGCAGGAGCAGAGGTGAAAGAACAAACGAGATATAGTGGGCGGGGCACAAGTCGAGACGAGGAGCCCGGAGAGACCAGGCCGCGCACGAGGCGCAAACAAAGAAACGACTAATTACACACAAATTTGCAACAACTACAAAACCAAAACCAAATAGAAACACACAATAACACATACACAACAAAATACACAGCGGAAATTTGACAAAGAAACGAACGGGAAAACACTCAAACTTTGATGCCGTGGAGAGATCGAAGCAAGCCCCGTCGCTCGAGGGACCGGAACCCCGAACCCCGATATAATAATATTGATACAAGTATTATAATGATGTAATAATGTGGGCGGAGGCATATCAATCGACGGTGTGACCTTGAATAATGCTGCTCTAGTTTCCATACTACATTACTTTCTTTAAAGCAAGTTTCTTCCTTTTTCACATTCATTTTTATTTGAGCAATAAAATATCAAATAAGGGCTAACAGGATGGTCTAGAGCAGGGGTTCTTAACCTGTGGTCCATAGACCCCTTTGGGGTCCGTGGATGGGCTTCAGGGGGTCCGTGAACCAGGCTCACTGTTTTCTACATCGGCATGCACTGGCATCAAAGACTCTGCCAACAATCCTGAAAGAAGTCTTGTCGACTGCCGTGAAAGTCGTCAACTTCATCAGAGCCAGGGCTCTGAATCCTCGCCTTTTCAAGACGTTTTGTCATGAAATGGGAGCAGAATATGAAGTTCTTCTCTGCCACACAGATGTTCGCTGGCTTTCCAGAGGACAAATCTTGAAGCGCTTGAGGGAACTTAGGGCAGAAGTTTCACTGTTTTTGAGAGAAAAGGAAAGTACACTCTCGGAACAGTTTGACAGGGAGGAGTTCATTCACGGCTTGGCTTATTTGGCAGATATTTTTGGCCAAATGAATGTGGTAAGTCTTTCAATTCAAGGCCCTGCAGTCACCATTATGGATGCTGCTGAAAACCTACATGCTCTTCTGGCCAAACTGCCACTGTGGAAGAGGGGATTGGAGGCAGACAACTATGCAAACTTTCCAATGCTGGAGGAAGTGCTTCTGCAGGATGGAGTCGAGAGAGACAAAGCCCTGTCAATTTCTCTGCAGGCAGAAATGTGCAGACACCTGGAAACACTGCAGAACTCTTTCGAAGGTTACTTCTGCTCAGATGACCTTAAAGTTGAAACGTGGATTCGTAATCCTTTCCTTGTTGATATAAACTGTATTAATGATGCAGACCTTGCCAAAGATGACCTCATTGACCTGAGGACAAAGGAAATGATACGACATGAGTTCAACTCGAAGAGTCTTGGAGAATATTGGTGTTCCTTGACACAAGCCCACCCTCGTCTGGCAAAGCAAGCTGTGGGAGCTCTGATTCCGTTTGCAACCACATATCATTGCGAGTCCGGATTTTCAGCACTTGTTACCATCAAAACGAAAAGTAGAAATCGATTGGATGTCAAACATGACATGCATGTTGCCTAGTCAAAGACCACTCCCCAATTTCATCTTCTTATTGAAGCCAAACAACAACAGCCTTTTCACTGAAATGTACTTTTGAGCAGAATTGAAGTTTATTTTTTGTTTAATTTGCACAATTTGGATATATTTCATTTTATTCAAGGAATGGTCATTGATTTTTGCATGAAAAAAGTGAGATATATTCTTTGTAAAGATTGTTTTTTTATTCTGATTATGATGGTATGTGAAGGAAATAATTTTCCGATGCAATAAAATTTATTCATTGTATGCAAAATTTTGTGGTCATGTGCTTATGTGCATTTTTTGGGGGAGGGGTCCATAGCTTTCATTGATTCTCAAAGCGGTCCATGACTCAAAAAAGGTAAAGAACCCCTGGTCTAGAGGTATGCACACTCGCCTCTAAGCTGTCCAGCCTGGGTTGGATTTCTGACACAGCTATAAAACAAAACTGTCAGTACTGTGTTTCACAAGCATGGGATTCATCAATGTGTGTGCTGTTCCTCGGACACACGCTAACCAGGTGTCCCATCTGCCAGCATCCGTTGGTGGGCGCTAAAGATCCAATGGTGTCTTTCGCAAAGAGTAGGCAAGCTATCACTGGCACCATGAACAAATTCCAAATTCCTGCCATAACAAGTCAAATGTCAGGCCTGGCCAGCTGGTTTGTGAAGACTTGGGCCAAGTTTCTCCATGGTCGACCCCACAAGAAAGGTGGGATGGCCGTTAAAGACAAAGAATAATAATAATAATAAAATATCAAATAACAATGTACTTTATATAAATTGATATACACAGGACCCCGGTCCTCTGGTGAGCCGTATCAGTGCTGAGTGCTCTGGTAGGGTTCACCATAGGACCTGGGTTTGATTCCTGGTCTGGGTATGTAATTTTCCCACATGTATCAATTTAATTATTTATAATCCTGTAAAAGTATTTTATGTATAATGTAAAAGTACTTCATGTATAAACCATAATACCCAAAGTTAGTTGTGTATGTCGAGACATTTACTCAGGATTTATTTTATATTGCAGTCCAATTTTCTGTCACACCTGAAAAGCCCTGCTCAAATATTTGGTGAAAGCCACCTCAGAACCCTCCCTCCATATTATTCATATTAAATAATGTCCCTATTAAAAACGCACTTTTAGTTTCAAAAGGAATAAGTGCATATTTCTACAATCTCGAATTGATACATGGTATGGTGCTGGTGCAGTGTGGTGGTGGTACCTAAGCATGGAGGCTTCATGGTTTCCAAGCTCGCCTTCTGCCATGCTAGTGTGCCGCACCATTGCCTCACGAGCTGCCAGCTGCTTACGACGCAAGCTTCGCAAGTTGTGTGATGGTGACCACTCCTACGAGTGTAAAAAGATAATCAGTTTGGAATAATTCAGCACATTTGCACTGCAATGCAATTATTCAATGCACCAAATTCCAGATATGCTCGTATATCAATATAATAATGAATGAATGAATGATCGTTGTAAGGCCATTTTCCCCGCTAGAGCGGGGGTTAGCCTTGCGGGCCCCATGACAATCATGGTTCCCTCATTGAGGCAATGTTTTTATGGCCGGATGCCCTTCCTGACGCCAACCCTTAGTCGCCTCTTACGATGCGCAGGGATACGGTGTACCTATTCTAAATCGGGGTACTCACCGTGATCATTCATCCCAGCAAGCTGGTACTCAATTTGCCAACCTCGGAAGGATGACAGGCTGAGTCAACCCCCCTGGCGTTCATTTAGCGATCGACCGGGATTCGAACCCAGGATCCCAAGCCGGCACCCTAACCGCTAAGCCAACACCAGGCTGTACATCAATGTATCGATGTAAACACAACCGTATATCAATCGTATATCATATATCAATGATCGTATATCAATGATGTAAACACAAACAAATTCAAGTTAGGCATATATTTCAGTTCAACCTCGGATTTTAAGCCTATTTTGTAAAAGAAAACCAGGCAGATACTTAGGGCCTCATTCTACATTTTGATACCCGCTTTAGTTTAGGATCAGTGGAAAATACCTCACATTCAATGAATTCCATGCTAATGCACCATCCACTTGCCATTATACTGCCAGCAAGTGTCAAACTAATACTGATACATTATGAGTTGTGGAGAACCCGTCTCAGACTCATGGAGGAGCCAATACATATATCATATGGTGGACATTCATAATAATGTTTTCACCTGGAAGGTGTGAAAACATTTCGTTACCTAGGAGACATGCTGAATGGAGAAGGTGGATCAGACTCGGCAACGGTTGCTAGAGCGACATGTGCATGGAAGAAGTTTCGGGAACTGAGTGGCGTGCTGACAAGGAGGGGAGTGTCGTTGAAGCTGAAGGGAAAGGTGTATGCTGCAATGTGTGAGAAGTGTTATGATTTATGGGAGCGAGACATGGGTAATGAACGTAGAGCAGCAACGAAGGCTGGAAAGGGTGGAAATGCGAATGGTTCGGTGGATGTGTGGAGTATCGTTGAGAGAGAGGAAGACAAATCATGAATTGCGAAAGATGATGGGAATAGAGCCTGTGATGGATGCTGTGAAGAGAAACAGTTTGAGACGGTTTGGTCATGTGTTGAGGAAGGATGAAAGTGACTGGTTGAGAAGAGTGATGGAAATGAATGTAGAAGGAAGTAGAGGACGGGGAAGACCGAGAAAGACTTGGCTAAAGATGGTCGAAGAAGAAATGCCGGCAAGGGGGTTAACAAGGGGAGATGCAGAAAATAGGGCAAAATGGAGAAGATTGTCATGGGGACCGCAAGGCTAACCCCCGCTCTTGCAGGGAAAATGGCCTTAAAATGCCTGTTGTTGTTGTTGGACATTCATAATAATCATAATAATCATCATCATTTTACGGCCCTTTCCATGCTTGCATGTGTAAGCTGCGATTCATACAATAGAGGGGTCAGTATACGAAAAAAAACTCACCTAACCCCCAAAAAATTGATACAAAAGGTTTTTCAATGGATTCTGGTACCATTGGGCATGCTAAATAACATACTAAAAATCTAGTAACATCTGACTTCCGGAAAGGGGTCATTTTCAAGATGGCGTCCAAGATAGCCGTCAGGAGCTTTAAATGGCCATATCTCAATTATTATTCAACCTAGAAAGGTGGTTTTGGTGTCTAACCCTAGGTTTTAGGGCCTAAGGAATCCAATTGAATCAATAAAATTACCATCAGTTAATTATTTATTGACAAGTCCAAGATGGCATCCCAAGGTGACATCCTGATCCACTAAAATGGCTCTGTCGAATAGTAGTCAACCTAGAGAGATTTTTTCAGTGTGTATACCTAGGTTTAAGGCACCCAGGAAATCATCAAAATTACTTAAATAAGCACAAAGTAATCAGGTAATCCAGTAAGCCAGGTTTACCAGCCCATTAGGCATTTGTTGTCTTATACAGTTAGACGCTATTCATCGTCATCCTCCGACTCCTCTGGAAGAAACTTGTTATGTGGATTGTCACATTCTTCAAGTTGGCACGGTCCACAGGCAGTAGTACATGGTAGTCCATATCGTCTACAAGAGCAGCGGAGTGTCTTGCAGGCAGTGGAGCAGTTACAATGAATGACCTTCAAGAGACTGTCTGGAGCAGCGTTCATTCTTGACATAAGTGGGACAAACTGATTATCCTGCAGGCTCCACCCCCATTTCATGGCATCCATACCCTCTTCTTTTCCCATCCACACCATGATCTGGTAGTACGCTCTACGACAGTGAAGTTTGGTAGCAGATTCAGTTGGGGGCAGACGTTCGGGTGTTACAAAAGACGAAGCAGAGACAACCTTCTTGCTGAAGGTGTTATATCGCATTGTTGCAAGGGAATCTTTGCACTTGCCACCAAAGAGGATAGCCATTACTCGGCATCCAAGGTCATCTATCACCTCTGTGGTCTGGTTTGGGATGGTGAATGTCTTAGCACAAGACCGAAGGACAGGGTCTCCTTTTACAAGCTTCTGGAAAGCAGTCTTTTTGCCAACACCAAAAATCCGAGAAGTCGTGTCACAACCAGTCATGGCATGGATGAATATCAACTGAGAACACGTCATGTCCGAGGATTTCTTTTTGACGGTTGATGTCATACACTTTAAAACTGCCATCAGCTTTGGACTTGTCTGATCTGAAATAAAGGCTCTTACTGTCTCCCTGCGCATAGTAAAGGAGTAAGACAAGGAGATCAGTATCTTCTCCAATCAGTGTAGTGGTGTGTAGAAGAGATGCCTCCACTGCAGCCTTTACTATATCTACGTCAGCATCTCCAGGTGCATTGACCACAGTGCAATACCTTTCTCTCAGTTCATCACTTATCATCCCGATCAGTCTCTGTTTATTGATATCTCTTGACAGGACCTCCTCCTTCTTGCCTGAGAACTTTGTCTCAGCAGTGAAGCTGACAATGGGATGAATATTGTGTCCTCTTCTCTGATGCGTGTTGTCTTTAATGGACGGCCCTTCCTCATAGCCATCAAAGACAATGGTCGTAGCTGAACCATAATGCTGGATGGTGAAGTCAGCATACGACTGCGCTATTTCACCATAGCTTTCTCCACTCTTCCATGGTATTCTGTGAAGGAGTGAACCTCCATCAAGGACGTGGATCTCCGTTTCTGGTACAGAATCTAGGATGGCATCACTTGCATGATCACAGATCGCGTGAGCTAGTTGTGGCTTATCAGCCTTTTGGAAGATGTTTCTGGCTTCAAAGAGGGCAGGTGGGAAAGGACTGAGCTCATAACTCATAACCTCCTGCAATGATAGCTCTCCATAGCTCTCCATGATTTCCTGGGTGCCTTAAACCTAGGTATACACACTGAAAAAATCTCTCTAGGTTGACTACTATTCGACAGAGCCATTTTAGTGGATCAGGATGTCACCTTGGGATGCCATCTTGGACTTGTCAATAAATAATTAACTGATGGTAATTTTATTGATTCAATTGGATTCCTTGGGCCCTAAAACCTAGGGTTAGACACCAAAACCACCTTTCTAGGTTGAATAATAATTGAGATATGGCCATTTTAAGCTCCCGGCGGCCATCTTGGACGCCATTTTGAAAATGACCCCTTTCCGGAAGTCAGATGTTACTAGATTTTTAGTATGTTATTTAGCATGCCCAATTGTACCAGAATCCATTGAAAAACCTTTTGTATCAATTTTTCTGGGGTTCAACCATATATTGACCCCTCTACAACAAGTCCCTGGTGTTGGGCTAGCGGCTAGGGTGCCAGCTTAGGATCCTAGGATCCTGGGTTCGAATCCCGGTCAATCGCTGAATTAACGCCAGGGGGGTTGACTCAGCCTGTCATCCTTCCGAGGTCGGCAAATTGAGTACCAGTTCACTGGTAATTCCCTGCTTGTCGTTAAAGGCGGCAAAAAGGGTTGGCGTCAGGAAGGGCATCCGGCCGTAAAACATTGCTTCAAAAAGGGGACCGAAAAACAACAACAACCACAGTTCCTGAAAAAGGCCAACCCCGGCTTGCGGGGAAAAATGGCCTCCAAAGGTGGTTTTTTTTTTTTTTTTTTACAATGACTTCTTCACCAAAAGGCATATTTGAGGCATGTTTTTTGTGGTTAGATGTTCTTCCTGGTGCCACCACAGAATCAGCTGTGGACCTAGCCTTTGTCTAAAGAGACATACCCTGCACAGCAGCAGGGGGATTTGCAATCAGTTTCCTTCTCGGAGGTGGACTGCCTGCCAAGGCTAAAGAGCTCCACCGATCCTGATTGGATTGGTGAGAGTCACAGCAAGTCCTCACAATGGAGGGTCATGCACACTACACCTCTAGGGTACCAACCTACTCTGAGATCCGACATTTAGCCAGCGCCCTGAAGAGCACCACTAGGAGGTAGTCGTGAGTCCTGGGAGGGTCAAGGCTATGTACCGGAAGGAAGGGCTTACACACTCAGCCTTCTTTTCGCTTGCCGAGCTATCTGGTGGCCGTAGCTAAAAGCAACGAGTGGTAAACCACATCGCACCCTACTACAGCACTAGACACGCGCACCTGCCCTGTGAAAAAAAAAATAAAACACCAGCACCACAAAGCACAAGCACAAGCACACATTAGGAGATCTTAGTGTACTTTTACATGAAAAACTAGAATGGCACTCAGTAGAAAGCGTACCTCCACCAGGCCGAAAAGTTTACGGTTTGTATCCCACCGATGGACCAAATCTGCATCTGGACCTGAACCAAAATCGTTTGGCATGTTCTTGCCACCTATTGAACTCATTCACCAAGTTTTGTCATCATCTTGTCTTCCGCTCCCTCTTTTTGTGTGTTTTGTTTGTCTGGTTGATTTGTTTGTGAAGTAAATGTTAGCTCTTTCACGAGCCTCGATTCAGTATACAAAAAAAATAAAAAAATAAAAAATCCATCCAGAAAGTTTTGAAATATTGTGCTATACAGTAAACCCTTAAATATCGTGGGGGCTACATTCCTGGAAAATGCCACGATATTCAAAAACCGATAGTTAAAACCAATTTTTATTGTACTAAGGGGGTTATGTTCCTGGGTTTCAAGAAAATATAGAGGTAGGTGGGCGGAAGCCAAAAATAAACACATCACAAATTAAATAAAGATGTAAAATAAATATAAATTGGCTTTACGATGAAGTCTCTTGCTGTGTTGAAGCAGATTAAACTTGCCCCTCGCCCCCACCATTGCTCCCCTATTCATCTCTTGAATTGTTTTCCTTTGTAATCTGTCAATGTGCTTCTTATATAAATCATTTTGCAGTTTCATAACCCAGATAATAAATATAATTAAAAGAATCACTTTTGTCAATTGTTTTACTCTTTGGCACCATTTCATTATGTACAGTGCACAAACGCCTTGTGGTGCGAGATAACCATCACAGCTCAGCTCAAAATTGTACCTATAACTAAATAGTACCTATAACCAAATAGTACCAAAATTGTACCTATAACTAAATATATAATTGTACCTGCCTACAACTAAATGTGTACATAAAGAGGTTGCCGTGATTGGTCAAAACCCACGATATTCAAACCCACGATATTTAAGGGTTTATCGTTTTTGGCCCCATCTCTCAATTGTGAAGAAGCACATAAAAAAAACTCTCGTATCCGGATCCAGATCTGGATCTTCACCAAAATCGAATAATTTTGTCCTCGTCACACACCAAACTTGTCCACCAAATTTTGCTCAATCTAGCCATAACTTTTTGAGATATCCTGCTCAAAGACAGACAAACAGACAAACAGACAGGGGTGAAAACATAACCTCTGTCCACCTTTGGTGGCAGAGGTAACAAGGATATTAGAAGACAACAGAAATAAAAACAATTACCGTGTATGTTGTGTAATTCACACAATATTATCAATAGCAGATAGCAATCTAGATCAAGTAAATGTCAGCTCTTTCACGAGCCTCGATTCAGTATACAAAAAAAAAGAAAAAAAAAGTGAAGAGCAAATATCAATTATCCAAAGACTACCCTCCACAAGTCTATTTGTAAAACCTTTTTAAAACCCATTTAACTTCATAGTCTATCATCTTCCCCACCACCATCTTTCTACACTTCCATCCTCACTTGTCATTCTATTTTTCACAACTCTATTTATGCTACGCACAATGAAAGGTGAGTGCAGGTTGTACCAGAGCAGACACATTGGGAAAGCTTTTGGTCATCTCCCGTAGGATGGAACCCGAGTGAAGGTCCCACAGTTCCATGGGTTTGTCTCGAAAAACCACGATAATATATTGCCTGCAGAAAGGAATACAAACAACGACAACAAGAAGCCTTGTATCCATTGGCAAAAGGCGGAATATATATATATACAATTATTATTAATTTTTATGGCATTGCAGCCATTAAGCTGATGCTACAGTTACGTGAGAACTTGCACATTTCTTTGGAGAACGTAGATGTGCTTACCTCAAAGGTTGGCAAACAGACTCTGATATTTTATGCACCACAAATTCAAAATTCCTGCTTAACCCACAATGAGTTACTCTTCCAGAAAATGATGCTACTCGCAGCCATGTGTTGCATAGGAAAGAAGAAGAAGAAGAAGAAGAAGAAGTGCTCAGCGCACTCCCACTCATCGTCCCAACACACCAGTTGAAAAGAACTAGGATTCCGTTTCCGGTCCGGTCGTGAGAGGACGCTGGCGTCACTTGCTCGCCGCTTCTCTGACTGGACCATTGTCCGTATCTTGCTTTCCTGGTGGCCGTGGCGGATTTTTGGCCATTGAGTCTGCCCTCTGCACGGATCCGGCTCTGCTCTGCTGGTCCTGGCTTCACCTGCTCGGCTCCTTCGCTGTTTCCTCGGGCTCACTCTCGTGGGTTGTGCCCATTGTTTGCAGCGGCGGTGGTGGCGGTTTGCCGCCGTGATCTTGATTAGCGGCGGCGGTCGTTTGCCGCTGCATTTGCCGCTTTGCCTCCTCAACCTTGGCCTCGTGCTCGTCTCTTCGCTCCTGTCTGCCCTCTGCATGGTCCCGGCTCTGCTCCTGGCTTCACCTGCTCGGCTCCTTCGCTGTTTCCTCGGGCCCACTCCCGTGGGTTGTGACGATTGTTTCGCCTCCTCACCCTTGGCCTCGTGCTCGTCCCTTCGCTCCTGCTGGCATGGCTCTGCGGTACTCCGCCGCAAGGCTTCTCCTGCTTAAAACCCGCTCCACCCCATCATGCATCTCTGCAATCAAATCGAATGGACTCCTGCGTCGACCCAGGTACATTCACCGTGGCTCCGGTCGTAAGTTTGTTTATTTACAATCAGGTCACTCCATCCCCATCCTCTGGTCGGCTCAGCGCACTCCCACTCATCGTCCCAACACACCTGGTCACAACAACGCACAAAATCGCACCTCCTGTCTGCGAACCCTGGCCAAATCACCTGGATTCATACCCACCGTACAAAACAACATCAAGCTCACCCTGTTCAATACCCGGTCCCTCAACAACAAATGCCTCATCCTGAACGACTACATCCTGGAAAATAAACTGGACTTTCTCTGTCTCACTGAGACCTGGCAACAACCACTGGACTACTACACGCTCAACCTCACCACACCCAATGGATATTCTTACATCAATAAACCACGCTCGGAGGGCCGAGGTGGTGGAATTGCCGTTATTCACCGACAAGACATCAAGACCAACCTCATCTCCATCTCATCTGCTCCATCATTTGAACACCTGGCTTTTAAACTCTCTGGTCACACACAGTCAGTCATGGCTGTTGTCTACCGCCCTCCCAAACCACACCCATCATTCCTGTCTGACTTCTCCTACTTTCTGACCCAGCTATGTTCCCTCTCCCCCTCAATCCTCCTCCTTGGTGATTTCAATATCCACATGGACTCCACTGACTCCACGCTAACCACTGACTTCACTGATTTACTCACCTGCTTTAACCTCACTCAACATGTCAACTTTCCTACCCATAACCGTGGTCACATTTTGGACCTTGTCTGCTCTACTGGACTAATTTTGCACCATCTCTCTGGCTCCGACCTCACTCTCTCTGACCACCTAGCCATCACTCTGACCATCAACATCCCCACCCCAGCACCAAGGCATTATCGCACTATCAACTTCCGTAAGCTAAACGCTCTTTCACCTACCTCATTCTCATCGACCCTCTCTGAAAAAATGTCCACTTCTCCCTTCGTTGACCTCCACACCCCTTCTGACCTCACTGACTACTACAACCACACTCTCTCCTCCTGCCTTGACCAACTTGCGCCTATAAAAACCAAAACAGTTTCTTTCACCCATTCTGCTCCCTGGTTTACCCCTGAACTCCGCCTGATGAAAACTCGTGCTCGCCAACTTGAAAGACTCCGCAATAAAACAGGTCTCACAGTTCACTCCCAGGCCTACAAGGACCACATACAACACTATAAAGATGCCCTCTCCCGCGCCCGCTCCGCCTACTACTCTCAAATTATCCACTCTGGCTCCGGAAACCCAAAAGCACTCTTCTCTACAATAAACAAACTCCTCAGCCCCTTGAACACCACCACCCAGTCATTCACAATAGACAACTGCATCTCCTTCCTTTCATTCTTCCAACGCAAAATTGAAAACATCTACAACAGCTTGACCACCGCCGCACCCGCTCCCCCTCAAACCACCTGCCCCCCCTTATCCTGCCATCCCCTGTCTCAATTCTCCCCAGTCTCCCCTACTGACCTCTCTGAACTCCTCATCGGAATGAAAACTGCCACCTGCACTCTTGACCCCATCCCCTCCAGCTTTGTCAAGGCCTCCCTTCCTGCTCTCTCTCCACTTATCATTGCAACAATAAACTCCTCCCTGTCTACAGGCATCATCCCACCATCCCTCAAAATTGCTGCTGTTACCCCCATTCTGAAAAAACCTGGACTAAACCCTGACACCCTAAATAACTTCAGACCCATCTCCAACCTACCCTTTCTGTCAAAGGTTTTGGAACGTGCTGTAGCCACTCAACTCAAACATCACCTCTCTGCCAATAACCTGTATGAAACATTCCAATCCGGATTCCGCTCCAACCACAGTACTGAAACTGCTCTCCTCAAAATCACCAACGACCTTCTCCTCTCCTCTGACGCTGGCAACCTCAACATTCCCATCCTCCTCGACCTCAGCGCCGCCTTTGACACCATCGATCACACCATCCTCCTCACCCGACTTGAAACCACCTTTAACATTACCGGCACTGCCCTCTCTTGGATTAAATCATACCTCTCTGACAGACGTCAGTTCATCTCCATCAATAACTGCAAATCCCCTACTGCTCCCCTCCCCCAAGGTGTCCCCCAAGGTTCAGTTCTTGGCCCCCTCCTCTTCATCCTTTACCTGTCCCCCCTCGGTCACTTAATCCACCGTCATGGTCTCCAATTCCACTGCTTCGCCGATGACATCCAGCTTTTCAACTCCACCAAGTCCATCTCCACCGCCACCCACTCTATCCTGACAAACTGCATCACTGAAATAAAATCCTGGCTTCAAATCAACTTCCTCAAACTTAACTGTGATAAATCTGAAATAATCATCATTGGCCCAAAAACGCTCACCAAGTCCACCCATAACTTTGCCCTCAACATCGACGGTTTCCCAGTATCCACCTCCCCTCACATCCGGAATCTTGGCATCATCTTTGACCAAACCCTCTCCTTCGACAAATACACTAAACAGATCACAAAGACAGCCTTCTTTCACCTGAAAAACATCGCCCGTCTCCGTCCATCCCTCTCCTCCGTGGCTGCAGAAACCCTCATCCACGCCTTCATCACTTCCCGTCTGGACTACTGCAATAGCCTCCTTTATGGTTCACCCTCAACAATCACCAATAAACTCCAATACATTCAGAACTCCGCTGCCCGTCTACTCACCCATTCCCGGACCCGTGACCACATCACCCCCGTCCTTTACAAGCTTCACTGGCTCCCCATCTCCCAGAGAATCCAGTACAAAATCCTCCTCTTGACCTACAAAGCCCTCCATAACCTGGCCCCATCCTACCTGGCTGACCTCCTCTCCAGACACACTCCCACCCGCAACCTCCGCTCTGCTGGTACCAACCTCCTGACCCCCCCCATCCGGACCAAATTTAGATCCTGGGGGGACAGGGCCTTCTCCATCGCTGCTCCCACCCTCTGGAACTCGCTACCTCACACCATCAGAGACTCCTCCTCACTCACCACATTCAAAACATCACTCAAGACCCACCTGTTCAACACTGCATTCAACATTTAACCCACAGCATCTAACCCCTGACTATCTCCTCTCCTTCTCCCTCCTTTGTGCTTTTAATATTTCCCTATTGATTCTTCTTTTTTTGCAATTGTTTTTATGTTTTGCTATGCATTATGTTTTGCACTCTGTCAAAGCGTCTTTGGGCTTCCTGAAAAGCGCTATATAAAATAAATGCATTATTATTATTATTATTATAAGAAGAAGAAGGTATACCTGCAGGTTATGTCTCACAGAAAATTAAATATGGACCTCTGCTTTTTAGACAAAGTTGATAAAATCTAAAGAAAGAAATCTTAAATCAGCATTTTTTTTTTTTTAAGATTAAAAAAAAAACACTGAAGGAAGAACAAAACTGCTTTAAGAGCTATACAAATTACAAATACTGTACAAAATATATTTCGCAGTCAAGTATTATACATAAATACTGAGCAACTTCCTAACATTAATTTAATTAGTGACGAGTAAAAGTACCCGTTGCTTTGCTGACGGATTTAATCAAGAGACAGACACATTGGCATTTCCCAACACCTCCCTCCCCATTCCCACCACCCATTCACCTCAACCACCCCAACCACCCATCCCACAACCCCTCACCCCAATGCCCCTCCACTCCCATCATACCTTCCTCACCCACAGCACATCCCTGTTGCTAGAAATGTTTCCCTCACACGATATACCTGACTCCATCTGGTTATTATTTTCCCACTTTGACAGGCCCCTCCTTTTTGGTGAAGAAGGAGAAAGAAGATAAGAGAAATTTACCGGTGCATAGAGTGCTTTAACCCTTCCACCACCATCCACCTCCCCGTCCTCACATCCCACTTCTCCCCCCCTCCCCCCCCCCCCCCCCCCCCCCCGCCATTTGTCCCCGAATCCCCATACCATTGTACCCCATTAGTCCTGATGTATCTTTCTCACTAGAAATGTCTCACAGGCTATGATAGGCTTTGACAGACCCTTGTTTGGGGGGATGGGAGGGGAGTATTGAAGGAAGACAAATTTACCTGTGCGAAGAGTGCTTTAATCTCAACATTGCCCAGGTAAAAAAGGAAATTGTAATACCCTGGCCAACACCAGGTGGCGCTACACGGTACACATTTACAGAGAGAACATTTACCCCACACCCATGTGTGAGGCCGCGGCCACATAGCCTATGTTATCTCCCACACAAAGTTGTATTTGTACCCCGAGTCCAAAAATTTAAGACATTTGGTTTAACTTGTGAGTGACGAAGCAGCTGAAGGAATCCACAACATTCATTCACAAGATGTCGATTGAAGCAAAAATGAGATTGCCGAATTGTAGCAACCAAACTGCCTGGCTCAAAACAATCACAGTCCTTGTATGATGTGTTAAAATGGTCTTGTAGACAATCACCCACTTGAGTTGAGAGATTTTCAGCATCTCAATGGGTGGCTCGTCAACACCTCGGTCTCCACGAAATGGCATGCTGCGCCCTGAAATGGAAACACATACAAGTGGTGCATTGTGTGAACTCTTCCTCGACACTTGGGTGAAATACAAAACAAAACAGCTGCAAGCATGAGGCTAACATTAGCCTCATGTCAAGCTGTTAGCATGAGGCTAACAAGCTTGTCGGCAGTTCAAAAGCACGTCGTTTTGGCAAAACGTTTGCACAAAGCACCTGGCCAGGCATGGATGTTTGACTAAAACCCATGCTCTAAGTTACCATGGGAGATGAACCCACAACAGTGAGGGAAATACAACATTTGTTGACAAAATTCAATATGGAAGGAATTAGTGCTGCATGCTATGCTGAAATGCCATATAAAACAGTAACGACTGAATGAATGAATGAATGAATATGAATGAATGATCGTTTTAAGGCCATTTTCCCCGCCAGAGCGGGGGTTGGCCTTGCGGGCCCCATGACAATCATGGTTCCCTGTTTGAGGCAATGTTTTTATGGCCGGATGCCCTTCCGGACGCCAACCCTTGGTCACGCTCTTACGATGCGCAGGGATACGGTGTACCTATTCTAAATCGGGGTACACACCGTGATCATTCATCCCAGCAAGCTGGTACTCAATTTGCCGACCTCGGAAGGATGACAGGCTGAGTCAATCCCCCTGGCGTTAATTCAGCGATCGACCGGGATTCGAACCCAGGATCCTAGGATCCCAAGCTGGCACCCTAACCGCTAAGCCAACACCAGGCCGACTAACGACTAAAGAACAAAATGGTTTCGCATTTCTTTCCTCACTATTTCTCCAACATTCATGTTCTTTTTGTTCATTTGTCTTCATCATATTCCCACTCAGGTATATGCTTTCAGCTCCATGGCTTCACATTTCCGTATTCTTATATTTTACAATTCGGTCGGGAGAGCTGTGATTCCATACCAGTAGGCAGATCGACTAGCTGTAGTTCATTCCGTACTAGGCCCTGATTATTAGAAGCAGAGCTGGCATAGGATAGGAAGGTTGTCAAGCTCACCCACTCAATTCCCCTGTCAAAAAAAAGAAAAAGGAAAACAAAATTGAGATTACTACACCTTCGTCAAGGTCAGGTCATTAAATTAAAGGTGCATTGTCTTCCTAATTCATGACGCATCAATACAATGGTGTCAGTGTGTGCTGTGAGGTTGTGAGGTCGTTTTGACTCACTTCACATCACATGTATGAATGCTGAACTCCTTGTAAAGTAAACCACTTGTAAGATGGTACACTAATACAGAACCGTTTGTGGTGCCTGTTGGTGAAAGAAAAATGCCATGAAGTAACAACACAACATATTAAATCAGGAGCGAAGATGATGAAGAGGAAGAAGAACCACTCTTACACGTCTTCAGACGCATAGGGCTGCCGAGGCAGTGTTTCCTTGGCTCGAGGGTACAATCCTGGACAGAGGCTGTATATACTTTTTTGTCCCCCACCGCTCCGCCAAGGTCGGAGACGGGTGACATTAAAATGAGCTCCCTCCGACCAGACGATCATCCGTCCTTGACTGATCACCTGTCCATGTACCTTTGTGTACGTGGTATTTCAAAAACCGATCAATTCCTCATGCATTATATTAACCTGATTAGATCAAGTCTGTGATTGGCTGAATTATGTTGCCGGAGCAACCAACTCAGTCATTTGGCTTGTGTACAATAATTGTGAGGCTCTTCTTGCCTTGTTTGTGCAATGTACAGTCACGTGAAAAGGTAAGTACACCCCGTGTAAAGTTTTGACTTTTTCAACATATTTCAACATACAGCTATTTGATCTTCATTTCAACAATATTGACAGATAAAGGTGATATAATATAACAAATATCATGAAACATTTACATTTTGTAGTCCATTGTATCATTTAAATAAACATAAATGCAAATTTCGCATGTGGAAAAAGTAAGTACACCCTTGGCTCTAATAGGTGGTATTGCCCCCTTTGGCAGAAACAACCTCAAGTATGCGTTTCTTATAACTGTCTGCCAGTCTCTGACATCGACTGGGAGAAATTTTTGCCCACTCCTCCATGCAGAATTTTTTCAGCTGTGCGATGTTTGAGGGGTTTCGTGCATGCACAGCTCGTTTCAAATCCCCCCACAACATCTCGATGGGATTTAGATCCGGGCTTTGACTTGGCCATTCCAGAACCCTCCATTTCTTTCTTTTCAGCCATTCCTTGGTGGATTTACTGGTATGTTTAGGGTCATTGTCATGTTGCAAGGTCCACCTTCGGTTGAGCTTCAACTCCCCGACAGATGACCTCACATTATCCTCAAGCACACTCTGGTACAATGAAGAATTCAACGTGGATTCTATGATGGTGAGCTGCCCAGGCCCTGATGCAGCAAAGCTGCCCCAAACCATAATATTTCCACCACCATGCTTTACAGTTGGTATCGGGTTCTTGTGGTCAAATGCTGTCTTTGGTTTTCGCCAAACATGTCTTCTGGTACTGCGGCCAAATAGCTCTACCTTTGACTCATCTGTCCAGAGCACATTGTTCCAGAAGTGCTGGTCTTTGCCTCGGTGTTCATTGGCAAACTTTAGTCTAGCCCTGATGTTCTTTCTGGACAGCAAAGGTTTCTTCCTGGCACACCTCACATGTAGATCAAATTTGTGCAGCCTCTTTCTCATGGTAGACCCGTGCACTTTGACATCAACAGTGGCAAGAGCTACCTGTAGGTCCCGTGATGACATTCTGGGGTTCTTAGAGACTTCTTTCAGCATCTTGCGGTCTGCTCTCGGGCTGAACTTGCTGGGGCGGCCTGGCCTGAACAAGTTGGCAGTTGTTTGGAATCTTCTCCACTTGTATATGATCTTCCGGACAGTCGAATGATTGATTTCAAATTGTTTGGAGATCTTTTAAAATCCCTTCCCAGACTCGTAGGCATCTATAACCTTCTTTCTGAAATCCTCAGAGAGCTCTTTTGATCTAGGCATGGTGACGCCACACACTTCAACAACAAAGAGCAAACCAAACTAAATGTCTGAGGTTTAAATAAGACAGGTTCCTCCAAGATCCTCTCTAATGATGTTCTAATCATTTGCACCTGAGCTGGTGCACCTGATTCTAATTTTAGGTATTTGAAGTAGTGATAAATGTTGTGGTGTACTTACTTTTTCCACATGCAAAATTTGCATTTATGTTTATTTAAATTATACAATGGACTACAAAATGTAAATGTTTCATGATATTTGTTATATTATATCACCTTTATCTATCAATATTGTTGAAATGAAGATCAAATAGCTGTATGTTGAAATATGTTGAAAAAGTCAAAACTTTACATGGGGTGTACTTATTTTTTCACGTGACTGTATTTTCCATCTACTTACAACCACCCAAAAGGGGTTGGACCTGGCGTATCAACTCCTTGTTCAAATTAGATCTGTGACAATCCAGCAACTGTTTTTAACTCTCCCAGGAAATATACTAATCTGATGCTAACCTAATATGAATCACAGATATGAAGACGTGGGAGCTCATTTAGGACACATATAAATAGTATGTACACAAAACAATGGGAGAGGATGGGGGTCAGCAAAGGGGAAGGGTATTGAGAAAACCAAAACTGAGAAAAGGAATAGCAGGTGAGAGGATAAAAGAGTATGGGTGTTTATGAGGGGGAGATATGGAAATAGTCCAGCAGTTAAGGTACAAAATGTGGAAGAATTGTTCAAATTTAGATGAAAGCACCAAAATTGATGAACATATGGATTAATGTGTGTATAATCATATAAAAGCAAGCCGCATCTCAGATCTCAACCAGGGTATTTGAAGATGAATAATTCTTAACTGAAAGAAATGCATTTTGGTATAATATACGTGTCACGTAAAAATTATTCTGCCATTTCTTGTGTTCACAAATGTGATCTATATGCTTTGAATATTGCACATGTGGAAAAGGTGATTTTAAAAAAAAAGTCAAGGATCGTGGCAGAGCTAGTACACTGAACGGATCAGGACGTAACAGGCAAGTACAGGATGCAAAACACGCATGGATGGGGTGGACAAAAAGGATACAGAAGGAAACTCCAATGAGAGAAAACTGGAAATTTGGAAGGAGGGATGTGGGTGGGGTTAACGAGGGTAGAACAGAACAGATCATGGTTTAGGATTGGAGATGCTCTGAGATGGTAATGAAAATCTGTCTTGAAGACATGGAGGGAAGAATGAGATTGTTGAGGATGTGGAAGTTGAATCCACAGGCAGGAAAAAAAGAGAAACGATGATCCTGGATTTACAAGGTTTCACCAGAAGGGGGTTGATGCCAGTATATAGTATATGGTTGATGGTGAGGGTGTGGGGGGGGGACTAAGAACTGAAAGAGCAAAGCGTGCAAGACCAAAAAGGAGGTGGTGGAAGACAGAGACCACCGAACTGTCTGCGATGGCTAAGCGATAGACCCATATACTCTACTTTGTTGTGGAAGATTCCAATAATCTTGAAAGCCTTGGCTTCCACGGCATCCAGTTGAGCAAAATGTGAGGCATGGGAGCCAGCACAGAGTGGATAGCAGTACTTCATCAAGCTGAAGATGAAGGCCTTGTAAGTAGATAGGAATTCAGGTGAGCGAGCCAAGGAAGGACTCTGGACATCGGAGGATGCCCAGTTGGCGGCTGGCTTTGGAGGCCAACTTTGGAATATGGTTTGCCCAAGAAAGATCATGGCTGATAGAGACTCAGGAGTTTGAATGACTGAACGTCCTCAAGATTATTGTTAAAAAAGTAGATGGGAAGGGTTTGTCAGATGGTCCATTCGGAGAGAAATTGTGAGTGTGAGATCTGTTAAGATTGAATTGGATTAAATTGATGACTTGGCTGATAAACTTAAAATTTAACATGATGATAGAACATAACACGAGCTTGGTTCCTTTTGAAATCATAATCATGATTCCGTTATGGAATCAACACCTCAGTTTTTATTTTTCAAGAAAATTTGTGGAAGAAAACGATTTTGTTATTATTTAATGATGATCCTAATAGAGGGAAACACATTTTAAACATGCTCTAAAGTGAAGAAATCCTCAATAAATGGCCTCCTCACTCTCTGAAGACCTGGACAAAATCACAGACTGGTCAAACAAGTGGAACATGTCTTTCAATCCTGACAAATCTCACACTCTTACTATGTCTCTCCGAAAAGATCGACTGGACAACCCTCCCATATACTTTCTCAACAATCCTCTCCAAGAAGTTCTGTCGCTCAAGATTTTGGGTCTCACTATCTGCCATGATCTTTCTTGGGAAAACCACATTTCCAAGCTGGCCTCCAAAGCCAGTCGCCGACTGGGCATCCTCCGTCGTGCGAAGTCCTTCCTCGGCACACCTGAGCTCCTCACCACATACAAGGCTTTCATCCGCAGCTCAATGGAATACTGTTCTCCCCTATGGGCCGGTGCTCCTGCCTCACACCTAGCTCGGCTTCACGCTGTTGAAACCAAAGCTTTCAGAATTATTGGAATCTCCCGCGATGAAGCTATCTCTGAGGGCCTTTCACTCACTCACCGCAGGCAGGTAGGTGGTCTTTCTGTCTTCTACCGACTCCTCTCCGGCCTTGCACCCCCAGCTCTCTCTGTGCTCTGTCCCCCAAATATTCCTACAGGTCGCACAAGATCTGCCAGCAACCCTCTGATGGTTAAACTGCCGAAATCTCGGCTCTCTGCTCACCTTCACTCTTTCATTCCTCTTTTCTCCCGCCTCTGGAACAAACTCCCTCACTCCCTTCAATCCCACTCCTCCCTCCAGGTCTTTAAAACAGCTGTTCACCACCATCTCTTATCTTCCCCCATCCAAAACCTTGGATCTTTTCTACCCCCGCTAATTAACCCCAGATCCACCTTGTTTGAAATTCCAACTTCTTTCCTGGAAGTCCTGGCAGTGTCCATATGTTTTATACCTCTCCCACCGCCCCCTTCCCATGCCCCCCCCCCAAAGCCCTCGCCCTCTCTCAGATCTCTCGATGTCTCCATGTCTCTCGGTCCCTGCTCTCAAATGTTGTGTTTGTGTCCTTCCCCCTCTCTCCCCATCTTGTCTACCGCTCCCGATGTTATATGTTTTATGTGTCGGTTTGTCTTTCTGTGTGATTAATGTTCGCTCTTTCACGAGCCTCGATCTTGTATACAAAAAAAAAAAAAATTTAAAAAAAAAAAATATATATATATATAATAAATTTACACAAATGTACGCTATCTTTCGAGAAATTACAATATATAAACCAAAACCGCAGGCGGTAGAGTGCATACCTCCACCAGCCTGACCATTTACATTGTGTATCCCAGGCCACGCCAGATCTGGACTTGAACCTAGGTGTCTGTTTTTATGGATGTTTTTCGGGAAACCAAAATCGAAATTGGCTTGTTCATGCCACCTAACAAACTCATCCACCTAGTTTTTTGTCAGAACTTGTCCACAACTTTTTGAAGTATTGTGCTACATATCGTTTTTGGCCCCATCTCTCAATGGTGAAGAATAACTTTAAAATTACAAGTCAGGAGACGATGAAGGTTCACGAGCGAGTGGTATTCAATGACAAAGGACGGACTGTAACCGAAACAGGCCCGGACAGGCCAGGCCCGGAAATGTCAAAACGAAGGTTACTGACCTTGAAATGAGATAGAAAATAATGTATAATCAGTTATGAGGTTAGTTAGCTGCACAATACCGAAAATTCGGTGAAAAATGAAATGGAAAAATGAAAAATGAAAAAAAGAAAAAGAAAAGAAAAAAGAAAAATCGAGCTCCGTGGGTCTAGACACATGACATTGGCCTAATCAAATATCGAAACCCCTGTCAGATTCCACCAAACCCCTCGGAGAAGATGTACCTTGAACTCGATTACCCCCTAAAAAGACATCTTTTTCGGGCGTGGCTCCGCCCACAATGGGTGCAATACGCCCACTCTAGGCAGGACACAACTAGATCATGATATAAATCTCCCACCCAAGTTTCATCAAGATTGGATGATATCATTGGGTAGTTATGCTGTGGACAGACAGACACGGACAGACAGACACACACACACACCCAGACAGACGCACACACATGACGAATATAGTGGTCACTTGATAACTCGTGAACCAATAGGATCCGGATCTTCACCCAAATCGAATACATTCGTCCTTGTCACAGTCACACTCCCAACCTCTCCACCAAATTTCGTGCATAACTGTGCATAATCTTTTAGATATTCTGGTTAAAGACAAACACACAGAATAACATGCAGACAGTGGTGAAAACATAACCTCCGTCCACTTTCGGTGGCAGAGGTAAATATTCAGTAATTTGACCGCGGGCAAGGTCCAAAGTGGGGCTTGCTTTTATATGATTTCCTATACAGAATTAAATAGACCTACTAAGTTTCATTTCTTCCAAATTTGAACGATTTGTAGCTTAACCACTGGGCTATTGATCAAATGAGTTGAGACTACTTCCACAACCAGCAGGGCTTTCCTCCCCATTAGGGGGGTAGGAGTTTTTGGGTTTACTTGTGAACCCATATCTGGGAGGAAGACTTGTAGGGGACCTAAGGCCCACCACCTAACTGAAAAGTAAACGAGTACGCCGGATAACGGACTTCACTCGATTGCATCGGCAGCTCAACCATTAAATGTGATGAACTGTCTGACACAGATTGGCAGTGAGGCCTACCTTGACCAACCCATGCCTAGCCCTTATTGGCTGGGCCCGAGGGTTTTTGAGCCCCCCCTTGCCAGCAGGTGATGTGTTGGCTTAGTGTGAAGAGAGCCCGAAAAGGGAAGTCTCTGAGACTGGGTCCACAGGCAACCGGACTCCCGTCCATCTGCCGGTTACACCCCTACCTGTTGGCACTACACAGCAGTACAACACAGCATTGATTTCCCAGTTCAACAAGTACTGAGGCACGTGTAGGGTCACATACTCACATTAGAGTGTGACCACCCATACATTGAAAATTGACAGAGGTGTAAAGGTTATAATTTAGAGGTTAAAAAAATAGAAAAAAATCCCATCACTGTAACAGTCTTAGCTATTTTTGGATTTACTCACAAATGAGCCATTGTGATATTCATTGCAGGAAAAAAAATGTCAGCTCTTCAAATCTCATACCGATGGCAAGCAGAGGCTGGTATTGGTGCAGATTCTTGGTGGTGAGTGGGGGGCACATACGGAGAATGAAGGGAGGTGATGGAAGGCTAGAAAGCAGCCCAGACAAGAGAAACTTCAGAGAGATCTCCTGGTGATTCACAGTTCTCTGCTGTTCATCAGAAAATTGCAGACATGGAACTGCAATGACAAGAGAGTAATGTTAATTTATTTATTAAGGGCACTTGTCAAAAATAAAGATCGTAATAAAGCAACATGGATGGTGACAAATGCACTCAAATGAGTGACAAAATGACCCACCAACCATATTGTCCAAAGATATATCAAAGGCCTTCCTGTAAGCTGCATCCCGAGGCATGCTGCAGTATGTAAGAGGGGAATACAAGGAACACGTTACGTTGCAGCACCTGAAGAGCTGGTAAAATGCAAACATAATAATGCATTCTTAATAAAGTTAATAAATTAGACGAGTACAGGATATGCTGTCTTCATAGAGATCAATAAATCACAACCCGCACCTTGTGAGCTGATTGTTAGGAGCAGCAGGGCTGGCCTTGAGGTCCCAGAGAAGTAGTCTCCCATCACTGACAAGCAGAGCTAGGCTGTTCTCACCCACTGGGCAGCAAGCCAGTGCTATAGGCTTCACAGTCTTGGTCACCCGGATTGGGTCTGATTGGCAGCGTAAATCATACAGGAATTCTGGAAATGCATCACCATCTGTTGCACAAAGACAAAGTGGTAATATAGTCAAATAAGTAATAGCTACAAAACACTTGTGCATTGGCAATGTCTAATTGCAATTATGACAACAGATCGACAGCTATTACATTCTTCATTAACTAACTCGGCCTCAATCTCCTAGTTGAAAGTGTTGGTGATTTCTTTGTCAAAAGAACCATGTCACTGATTGTCTGTCGCAGCAAGAAGTCAACAACAGGATTATATCACAGGTGGTGTGGCAAAATGTACGGACAGGTGCATTTGATGATTGGCTTCACAGTCGGGTATACAAGGGTTGTTGCGTTCTGTATTAGTGGAAAACAACTGCTGCACATCTCCAAAGGTTATTGCCAGTTCCTCTGGAGATGGTCCGTCAACTCGACAATGCTGTTTGTCATGGAGTGGTGGCTTTACGAAATTACGGCATGAAACAGCGTGCTGTTGCTCGGCAGTATGGCATCACTCAAGGTCAGGTGTCAAAGATCCTGAAACGAAATGCTCAGAGGGGTGTCCCTACTCCAATATCGAGGCCAGGACGTCCCCGCAGAACCACAAGGAGGGATGATCGCCAGCTGCACCGGTTAGTCCGTAATGGCCGTACCAAGTCAGCTAATCGGCTTAGGGCTGAGTGGCAGCAACTGACAAATGTGCCTGTATCCAGAAGGCTAGTCAACCAACGACTGGTTCAAGCAGGCTATCGTGCCAGGCGTCCCCTGAGAAAGCCACGCCTGACCAGACAACACCGCCAGCGCCGATTGCAGTGGGCCAGAGAGCACCGTCAATGGCAGCCAGGACACTGGAATCACGTGATCTTCAGTGATGAGTCTAGATTTCTGGTCTATCGTCAAGATGGCCGCGTCTGAGTGTGCAGACAAGTGCATGACGCCTACAACAAAGATTGTATAGTGCCAAGAGTCCAAGCTGGAGGTGGTGGGTGACCGTTTGGGCTGCTTTTCATGCAGGGGGAAAAACTGACCTGGTTGTTCTGAATGGAAACCTGAACCAGTTCAAGTACAGGGACATTCTGGAAGAAACATTGCTTTCATTTGCTCGTGCAGCCTTTCGAGGAAACTTTGTCTTCCAAGATGACAATGCACGGCCTCATCGTGCTCGCATGATCCAACACTTTGTTTCTGACCGTGGTGTAGAGCATATGGAGTGGCCTGCCATGTCCCCGGATATGAATCCGATAGAGAACTTGCGGGCAGAATTTACGCGTCAAATCGACCACTTGGACCAGCAGCCGACTTCTGTGCGTGAATTGCAGTCAGCTATTGTCACTGCATGGCAAGCGATTCCTGTCCAAACCTTGGCAAATCTCGTGTACAGCATGCCTCAACATGTACGTGCTCTCCTGAATGCTCGTGGGGGTTACACGAAGTACTGAACTGTAATTTTACTGTCCGTAATCCCAGTCGTAATCTAACTTTTGTTTTTGTTAAAAACATTTTTTGCTAATGTTCAAAATAAAGAGATACTTCTGGAAAACATACAGAAGTTTAACACAGTACTGTCCATGAATTGAGTTCGATATCAGTTTACATCACTTTCAAGGATCAATTTATTTGTTTCGAAATGTCAAATGTGGTTTTTGTTTCTTTTAAAAGTCACATTAACAAAATCTAGAATAATTTCAACATAATTCCAATGAACTTTTGGTTCTAAGACATCTTGAAAAGTAAGTTCACCCCCACAAAAAAAAATTCCATACTAAATGCCAAGTCTGTATGTGTGTGTATGTGTTTATGTGTGTGTGTGTGTATATATATATATATATATATATATATATATATATATATATATATATATATATATATATATATATAATTATATATATATATATATAATTATATATATATATATATATAATTATATATATATATATGTATGTATGTATGTATGTATGTATGTATGGTGAGATGGTGGTGAACAGCTGTTTTAAAGACCTGGAGGGAGGAGTGGGATTGAAGAGAGTGAGGGAGTTTGTTCCAGAGGCGGGAGAAAAGAGGTATGAAAGAGTGAAGGTGAATAGAGAGTCTTGATTTTGGCAGTTTAACCATAAGAGGGTTGCAGGCAGATCTTGTGCGACCTGTAGGAATATTTGGGGGACAGAGCCCAGAGAGAGCTGGGGGGGGGGGCAAGGCCAGAGAGGAGTCGGTAGAAGATGGAAAGACCACCGACCTGCCTGCGGTGAGTAAGTGAAAGGCCCTTAGAGTTAGCTTAATCGTGGGAGATTCCAATGATTCTGAAAAATCAAGGTTTTCTTATCCTTCTTCGAACAAATACTTATTGAATTGCGATTCAATTACATTTTCTGTCTGGTAGTTGCATAATTACCAAAGCAGAGCTGTGCCAATGATCCTATGCCCATGGCCATCATTAGAGCAGAAATTTAAATTTGGTCAGAGTGGCAGCACACAGTGGTTAACTCTTCCAAAAGGTCGATACACCGAGCTTGGTGTCTGATACGATGGACAACACACCGATTTGATTAGTACAAGGGCCTTCACTTTTTGTTCTCTACCGGAATGAGGCTCAGTGAAGTGGAAGGTTGAACCGACGGTAGGGTCGCGGGGCAATAGGGCACAATCAGCAAAGGAATGAATAAACAGAAAAAGAAGAGAGAGAGTGAGAGAGAGGAGTGAAACCAGCAAGTAAGAGGGTTGAGGTTGAAAGGTTAATTAAGGGTAATAAATATCATGGGTCAGGATAGGGAATGACATGAGATGGCCGTGCATGGCCTGCTTGAATCTTTGGATGAAGAGTGGGAAAGAATTGCCTCTGGAAGGTGGTTCCATAGACGGAAGAAAAGAGAAACAAAGTTTGTTAAGGTGGGCAGTAACCCTGGATTTTTGGAAGTTTAACCAGCATGGGATACTGGACTCATGCCCTGAGGAGCTGGGAAGGAAAAGAAGACAGAGAGCAGAGGGAGTAATATCGGAGAAGAGAGAATAAAGAACAGAGAGAACACTGACCTGCCTGGGTTGTGACAGCAAAACGCCTTTTGCTTCCGCCTCAACATGTGATATGCCAATCATTTTAGCTTTAGATTTTAGACACGAGTGAGAAATACACCTCGTCTCCAACTGATTTTGCCAGCTTCGCACAACAGTCAGCCGATGTGAGGTCGTGGCTCATGGTGAGGCCAATAAGTTCAAGAGACTAAACCTCTTCCAGTAGATGACCAAGGAAATGGATACATAGGTTAATTTGATGAAAACATGAAAGCATGTCAGTGCTTATCTATTCAGATTTATTTGGGGTTTTGATGTCGTTTCAACCATTTTCCATAATGAAAGTTCACTTCAAAACACAAGGTGTTTCACATCTGCAAGTTACTTCCTGTAAGCAGTGATTTTACATTAAGTATCCCTACTCTAATCAAACCCCTTCTCCTCCCCACCACCCCAAACTCCCCTCTTCCTCTGTGCATTCCATTGCAATTTAGCAAATATTTCAAACATGGAACTGTATCAAGATATTAAAAAATTCTTACCGCTTTTATTTTCCATAAGTAAATTGAGTCGGCACCCTCATGACACGCTATAATACCCATAATGCAAATTATGTCAACATTTGAATACAAAATCAACTCCTTTGATCATCAATTTCTTTTTAAGAGTTACATCACAATATTTGGCCTGAAATCGGAAATGCATCTTTATTTGGATTCTTGGATTTCTGACCTGCTCTTTGACTAATCACAGGAGGGGTGGAGGGGGAATGGAGGGAGGAGTGTCATGTGGGCACAACACCACTCCCAATATTTTCATAATGCAAGCACACAAGAAATGAAAGGTATATGGATGCCCACCTGCGTCATCGCCAACTGCCTGTACTTGGCCGACACAAAGATTGCTACGACGGAGTCGTAATGTGATGCAACCATTTTCATGCAGGCAATAGAAAGCATCACGCTGCCGGCAGGGAAAAGCCTGTGGGTACCAGGTAATTGTTAGGAAGTTGGTACACCTACTATAAAATAAAAACAAAAAGTCAAGTAAACTAACCGTCAAAAGCTAGGGCTATAATATTTATTCATTTAAATGGCTAACTGAGCATCCAGGATAAACATTGAACCAACTTATTGGCATTTATATGCAATTAAAATAAAAAAGAATAAAAAAATAAACAACAAAAACATCTTGTACTTTAAGCTTAAGAATGAATGATCGTTTTAAGGCCATTTTCCCCGCTAGAGCGGGGGTTAGCCTTGCGGGCCCCATGACAATCATGGTTCCCTGTTTGAGGCAATGTTTTTATGGCCGGATGCCCTTCCTGACGCCAACCCTTAGTCACCTCTTACGATGCGCAGGGATACGGGGTACCTATTCTAAATCGGGGTACTCACCGTGATCATGCATCCCAGCAAGCTGGTACTCAATTTGTGCAAAGCATAAATTTATGCAAAAGTAAAAGCCTGCCAGCACTTATGACTTTAAGCTTAATATCATAATGAATTGTTTCGTATAAATTTTAAAATACTCTTCAAACGAGACATCAAATCTAGTTTAAAACAACTACATCAGAGTTTGGACCACCTGCAAGAAGGGCACGCCACTCTTCTCAATGGCAATCATAGCCACCGTTTGGCTAACTTCCAGGTCCAATACAAGAAGCTCACGGGAATAAAGCAGCAAGAGGTGACCACGGTGGCTTGGAAGGTATTCCATCTGAAGGCATTCTGTCAATGGGGCCATCTCCGTACTGAAAACCATGCAAACACATCCACGCTACATTATAATCACTCATACGTGTTGAAAACTTACACCTCAACTGGTTATTAGGACACGGGGATCAACTTATTCAGGATGAAACAGCTACTTTGCATAATCACACGTCAATACCATTCTATTTTCACTTAGAGAAGATTGAGGGCAATGCAACCTGGGTTTCTCATCGGTGATGAGGGTTTTCATTCTGTGAAGAGCCTTCCGGGCACCACTGGGTTGTGGCTTATGAGAAACTGGACTGGCATTCGGGCTGGAAATGTACACCTTCCTGCCAGCACTGGGTGGAGGCTTCGACACAGAGAAGTCATGCACAAACACGATGCCTTCACTTGTGAGCACTGTGGAAAGGTTGAAAAGAGCAGCTTGTGGGAAAAGGGATGTGCTCGACATTTCAGTGTAAACACTTCATTACTCTTTTGCTCTGGCGAAACGCAAATGCTCAAAACGACAGCCATCCCTCTTTTCCCACAACAGTAAACATACTCTTATCAGCTTTTCATTGATAAATCCATCATTAAAATTACAACAATGGCAATATGAAGAAGCAAATTTTTTTTATCGTTAACCACAACATCCTGGCCTGTCCTCCGTTAATCCATCCATACATCCACACATCCATCCCCATTGCAGCTTTGCCTTTCTGCAGCTCTTACTGGCTAGGTTTGATGGCTCAAAGGGATCAAAGGAGAAGGAAAGGATGTTTTCAGCATAGCTCTTTTTCCATAGCTTTGTGCCAGTGTCAGCATTCCATAGCACAATGTAGTTTGGGGGATGCACAGCAAGAAGCAAGTCATGGCATACCTCCTGACTCCATAGCCAATTAATATCTGTAGAACCAACACACAAAAAGAAAAAGAAAACAAGATTTGTACAACCAAGGAAAGCAATCTCTTCCAATTATGTGAAAAGATCATTCAGTGAGATATTAGTTTTTTTAAGAAAAAAAAGGTTAGAGACGGACACACTAGAGGTGAGGGGTCTGGGGTACAAAATATTAATATTCACAAGAAAGAGAAAAACCTAGTATTGCTATTGTAGAATGATCACGTGATCACAGTTCGCGCCTAAAAGCAAAATATATGATGATGTCTATCTAATAAATGAAGAAGATATAAGCACACCGGACACGAGGCCGAAGCTTCAGACTTTGGCACGCTCACGAGGCTGTACCATCGAATAAACTTTCCATTCCGTCATTTTGATGGGCTTTTGTTAATTTATACAACAAATATTCTACAGACTTTATTAATTCTATTCTACAGTTAATTATAGAGGCAAATATTCAATAATTTGGTAAGCTCTTAAAGGACGAAGGTCACAAATCATGGTAGAACACACACTTATCTGAAACACTACCCCTTCTCCCCCCCCCCCCCCCTTCCCCTTTCACCATTCCTTTTTCTTTCTTTTCTCACCTCGCCTGCTATGCCCATGGACATTTATACAAATGGAGGAAGGTCTAGGAGGGGAGGAATACGAAGGAACAAATTTAATGTGCTGGACAACGTTAACATAAAAAGGGACATACATCCCTTGTAGTGAAAAGATTGTGCCTGTAAATGAGGTGGTCCACATCCCGAGTCGGGAGTATGGTCGCCATATTGATCCCGTGTCTTGGCTTGCTCTCCACAGGGCGACTCAAGCATTGTCAAACTCCGGCGCTTGGGCACTCAGGAACAGACTGTCGACTGAGGGTCACCACAGAACTTTCTTGCGCAACTCTACGTAGTTTGACTCAACTTTACCGACTGAAAGACGAACTGGGGTATGCCGCTGCACTCCACTCAAAGCTCCAACTACCAACAGCTCTTATGGTCACCACTCAACTCGCCGTGCCCTCTGACATTCCGCCTCTTAAAGCTGTGGGCCGAATCATGCCTTACATGACCAAACGTGCTTTCGTGACCATATTGCTCCACATACCCTGTGGAGAAGTATTAGCCACAGGGAGATGCAGAATGTAATAATAAAATCAGAATAAAAAGGGAGTTTAGGAGACAGGAATAGCGATCCATGGGGCACATGGCTGCTGTGCTAAATTAACTTCTTCGTTAAATTTTTTCGACATATGTCCATACACAAAAGGAGCTACGCAGATGTGGGAATATGTACACAAATCACAAATAGAATATGAGGTTATGACCACTCATTCCAAAAATACTTCAATACAATTTTATGCCAATAAAACATGATGGGCTGGACACGTGGTATGGATGGGGGAAGAGAGAATGGCAAAGATAGCAGATAGATTAAGGGAACAAGGTAGGAGGAAAAAAGGTATAACGCAGTTGAGATGGGAGGATTGTGTGAGAAGGGATATCAGTAAGGTTGGGTAGGTGGATAATGGAGAGTCGGCTGAGGACAGAAGGAAGTGGAGTATCGTGGTCAAGGCAGGGCAGAAGCTTGGTTCCAATGGACCTCACCCCATATAAACCGGGAAGAGTAGAAGAAGAAGAAAAATGAGAAGAAACAAACTTGAAATGTTTAAAGATCAAAAGCAGAGTAAAAGCACCTTGCACTGGTTTTGTAAACTCTTGGATTTCACAGCGAGGCGTCCCATTTGCCACATCCCACACAATAATCTTTCCCGAAGTGTCGCCTGATGCCAACCGAAGAGAGTAGGGTGCAGCGAGATCATGGTGATAATTTTCCCGTGCCCATTTCACCTTACGGGATTTAAAAAAAATTGGTTAGTTGTTACATATAATTCCAACTCCAGAACAAAGCAGTTTCGTTGTCCCTTCATTTGTTGTGCAGCTTAGTGATATCAGTCAAATCTCAACAATATTGCTGCATGTTCTGGGGTCGAGAAAACCCACAAGACACACTCAGATGATCACACCTGAGGAAGCAGTAACCACACACTGAACCAGGGAGCCAGTTACCCCCAAGATTCCAAAGTGGTGGGATTAGACGGAACATTTAATCAAATACTAGGAAAGCAGGACTCAAGCCACAACATTAGTAATATAAAATTAACTCCATTTAGGCCAAACAAAAAAATATTCATGTTTAGCGTCCCCGCCGGTCCCCGCCATGAAACAATTATGATGGAGACTATCAAATCGAGAGAGTGAGAAAATTGATTGCTCGCGATCAGTCGAACGATGTTAAAAAAAAAAAAAAAAAAAAAAAAAAGGAGGCGGCCTCTAAAAAGGAAGCTTCCTTCCTTTCCTAAAAAGGAAGCTTCCTTCCGCTTCCTTTTTAGGAAATGAAGGAAGCTTCCTTTTTAGAGGGCGCCTCCTTTTTTTTTTTTCTTTTTTTTTTACATCGTTCGACTGATCGCGAGCAATCAATTTTCTCACTCTCTCGATTTGATAGTCTCCATCATAATTGTTTCATGGCCGCTCACACAAAATAATCCCGTCTGTGATACACGTACATACAGGTCCGGCAGTAATATGCGGCTGGTTGTTGTAGACTAGCAAAACGTGAGCGTGCTATAGAATGTTAGCGCTAGCGCTAGCGTGCTGTAGTTTCTACATGCTCTGATTTCGTCAAGACCCAAACATTATACATGTATTTCAAATCGAAAGAAACAAAAAAGCAGGCGACCATCTTGGGAAAAATTAGCCTGGCGGCCATTTTGAAAAAGAAAAAAGGAAAAAAAAGGTGCCTCCTCCTCCTTTTTTTCAAAAAGGCAGGACGCTAAACATGTTTTTTGTTTTTTTTGGCCTTAGAATATATACACAAACCAAATTACCCTAATTATCTTAAACTATCCACATCTAGCCGTCAGTCATTGCATATGAGCATGTTGAGATGATCAACTTGATGGTGTGGCGAGCGGTAGAAGTAGTTGTAACAATCATTTATAATGAAGCACTGTATGGATGACTTGACGGTGATGTGAGCAGTAGAGACAGTTTGTGAAACAGATGTCAAAGAAGTAGCAGAAGTAGACATTACAAGTTCTGTTCCATGCAGCGACGTTAAGAAATGGTGCTTTGTTTAATTTTTCTGTGCAAGCCGTCCCAGTTTGGATTCATGACAGTTGGCCATGTCACGGAGCACCCTCACTGTGGTGATTCACGAGCACACTGAATGGATTCCCAGGAAAACAGGCGTTTGCAGAAACAGCACACTGAAACCAATGATGCTGTCGTACAGTGATTTAATCCGCGCTAAAGCAAGGCTCTGATAAACGTCGAGCCCCTGAGAAGTTACCATATGGAAGAGGGGAATCGTCCAGAGTAGACCAGTGAAGCAATTACAGCTACACCACAAATGTATATCGCATTGATTTGCCCTCAACATCCTCTTTCCAAACTGAGAATTTTCCCGAGCAGGACACAACATGAGCAACATCAAAGTCTCCCCTTTAATCTACTCGGTCTTTTCCTCAACTTCGTCTCTCAGTACGTCGGGTTCACAAACCTTTGAAGCTGCGGGATTCGTCACTCGTGGACCAATCACGCGGTTGCTCTGATGTCCAAAGCATCGACCTGTCCAGTGCAGCATCCAATTACCTGGGCAAATTCTTGCTCTGCCACTCAACAATGCTATTGGCCAACACGACTGCTTGCTTCCGACTCGTGGCGAGTTACTAGTTCCATGCCATTTGTACTATGATTATTATCAACCTGTATCACATTTCTCCACTCGTTACTTATAGCCGCTGTCACACCTTGACGTTTTAGCCAGCGTATGCCGACGTATGAAAAATTTGGCTACGTTAAGAGCACGCTGAAGCACGCTGGCATACGTCGTAGTACGCCGAGCTCGTCGACAAATTTCGTGCATGCACAAAATTTGTCGACGTATGCCAGCGTGTGACTCACACCAGCACTCAATTTTGATACGTCGGCATACGCTGGCTAAATCGTCAAGGTGTGACAGGGGCTTTATACAAAATGATTGTATGATAAAATAATAATAATCCTGCATGGACTAAATTCTAAGTCCCATAACAACAATAACCAAGTCCCTTGGTGTCCATAAAAGTCACCAAAAATCCCATAACAAAAATAACCATTTCACTCAATCAAATTAAAATATCAATAAAATACAGCAATGCTGATTTTTGTTTAAAAAAAATTTAACAAATAAAAAATAGCTCAAAATAAAACGATGCTGGTAAATACAATTCCTGTTTGCTTTTCTCAATACAAGTTTGCCAAGCACAAACCTTGAGCCTGGGTAGGATAGTTTCATAAACAGTAAACAATAAACACGATAATAATGGTATTTTTTCCCCCAAAGTTTATGCCACGTTCAATAAAATCAAACCAACCATCTCCCACCAAAAAAAAAAGGTTCACACATGTTTATCGTAGGTGAGTTTGCACCTTGACAACAGGTGTTTTGTGCTTGTCCAGAGCCTGAATGGTCTGGCATGTCTTTGGGTCAACGACCATAACCAAGGACTGACATCCGTAGGCGAGCAATCCTTGCCAACCCCTGCAGGGGGCAAAGAAAGAAAGGAGGAGAAAAAGAAAACAATGTACCACAAAACATTTAGCTGTGAAAACGATGCTGGGTGAAAAAATAATCTTCAATCGTCAGGTTGTTCCTAATGACGATGTTTTAGTAACCCAAGTAAGGGAGAGAAGAAACCAACTCAAAATGCCTCGAGACGGAGCTTCGTGTATATTACAGCTGAATGAAGTATGCCAGGATTGATTAAAAACCAGGGTAAGAGTTTGCAGCTCGGTGGAGATTTGGACTTAAAACTGCAAATTTAGCAAATACGTTTTTAACAAAGTTAAGATGATAAA